>NC_056751.1:249440371-249462871 GCF_019279795.1 Protopterus annectens
AATAAAGTCCAAGCTATAAACTGATTTACTTGTCTCGTAGTAACTTAGTTTTGGTGTGATTGGCTGTCCCTAAAAGGTATTGGATCAGTTGCACAGATAAACAATAAAAATGCTTCATGCTTACCAAATAAAATATAAATATCATTGTATACCAAGATCATATATTCCATGCTCTGAAGGAGGTATCGGCCTCCTCAAAACTGATTACATGTATAGATCTGCAGCCGTGGGTCTGCATACATATCTGCTGACTTCATCAGATCCAAATAATCTTGCAATTTTTAAAACATGAGGGGACAAAGTCTAAGATGTCCACTCTGCTTATTTTAGCAGACGCATTCAAGTGGCAAGCAGGAATGGAAATCAAACCAGACGTTGACAAAAATCATACAGCAACTGAATATGCAAAAAAACAAAAGAAAGAATGTAAGGAGAAGGATCAGATGAGAAGGGAAAAAAAACGTGGAAAAGCCATAAATGTAGTAAGACATAGTGATCTCCTGGAACAACCTCAGGTTAAGATAAGGATTTGACATAAGAATGGATAAAGAGAGGTGAGTCGAAACCAGAGGATGAACGGTTAATAACAGCAGCCCAGAAGAGTGGACTACATACACATTAGTTTATAAAGTCCATTGAACATGTGGGGGGAACAGACAAATGGAGATTCTATAAAAAAGAATTGGAAAGAGTCCCATACCTTGTTGCTGGGTGTGATAACACTCATGGCAGAGGTCCTATACACTGAAAAGCACAACAGTGTGGCAAGACTGTTCTATTGAGGATTGTGCGAACACCACAATACAGAAGTAGCTGAGAAGTACTGGGAACATGAACCACAAAATATTATAGAGAATGATGAAGTGTATATCAGAAGTTGGAATGCTTTACAGATCCAAAAACTTTCTCACCAATACAACTAAAGCTACACTTGCCACTACTTAGCTCCTCCACTCACTCATTTATGGTGCTGCCATTCTTATTAACTTCCAGGCAGCACAAAAAGTAAAATTACTGTATAGTACTGAAAGTCTAAATTGGTCAGAACTAACCCATTAGCTAACATATACAGACCTTCTTCCCACATACAAAATTAGCCAGCGTACATCTGCTTGTTTGGCACTAAATACCATTCTACACAACTATGTTTGTACTACATCCTTTCTGTCCACAAACCTATCAAATCTGCTGCAGGGCTATGATCTATATTTATACTATGCTGCTAAGGCATAAAACTCCTTACCTACATTCATCAGGTCAATACCCTCCCTCCAGTCCTTCAAAGCCGTTCTTAGCCAAAAATCTGTCGCTGTTTTTGCTCATCCTCAGGATAACGATATTCCTAAATATGAACAAGTTCCTATTCATAACTTACAACCCTTTACTCCCCCTTTTCGCACACTTCCTAACTTTATCTAGATATGTAGTATAGCAATAACCCAAGCCTGGGTGTGGGTAATGCTGGATTTACCCATGGTTGGAGTGGTTTGGTCCAGAGGGCGAAGCCCGAGGGACCAAACAAAGCCAACCATGGGTAAATCCAGCATTACCCACACCCAGAAGTGGGTTATTGCTATTATACAATGACATTATTTAAGAAAAAAAATAATTACTTTTCTTAAATAATGGCATTGTATAATGCCTCCTTGCTGCCCTTCCGCAGCTGTCTGGTATTCCGTGGAAGTTCTGATGTACTGCGCATGCCTATGCAGTACATCAGAGCTGTGGGCAAAAGCAACGGAGAAAGCAAGATCTCCATTGCTTTTTATTGTTTCGCTATGTTAAATGGGTTTAACATAGCGAGACAGCTTTGAAAAAAGCAACGGTGAATCTCCGTTGCTTATTTTAAAGCTGTCTCGCTATGTTAAACCCATTTAACGTAGCGAGACAGTTTTGAAAAAGGCAACGGAGAAAGCAAGATCTCTGTTGCTTTTTACAAAACTATTTTGCTATGTTAAATGGGTTTAACATAGCGAGACAGGTTTAAAATAAGCAACGGAGATCTCCGTTGCTTATTTTAAAGCTGTCCCGCTATGTTAAACCCATTTAACATAGCGAGACAGGTTTAAAAAAAAAAGCAACGGAGAAAGCAAGATCTCCGTTGCTTTTTACACACTGTGTCGCTATGTTAAAGGAGTTTAACATAGTGAGACAGCTTTAAAAAAAAGCAACGGAGATCCCTGTTGCTTTTTTTAAACCTGTGTCACTATGTTAAGCTCCTTTAACATAGCGAGACAGTGTTTTAAAATAGACTTATACTAATGGAAAAAGTCCGGGCGACCGGACCTTTTTCCATTAGTATA
This sequence comes from Protopterus annectens, assembly GCF_019279795.1. Taxonomy (NCBI): domain Eukaryota; kingdom Metazoa; phylum Chordata; order Ceratodontiformes; family Protopteridae; genus Protopterus; species Protopterus annectens. Next base: position 249,442,675 of record NC_056751.1, read on the forward strand.
AGTCGATTTACAACGTGCACGCTGACTAATCAGCGTGCACGTTTTGGAATATTAATGGGGGGGGGTCATGGTATAATAACCCTTTTCCTACCTTCATATTGCAGTTCCTGTATGTATTATACTAGCTTAACTTTAACTTCTAAAAACTGTCTAAAATGTATCTAATAATTAAATTATTGTTATATAAGTTGTATTTGTTTTAACTAAAGTTGTCACATTATGCCCAATTTGATAGAATTATTTAAAGTCTAGATGTTTTGTTTTATTTCTGAGGCTTTTCAAATTGCTTTTGAAATACTGTGGAACATTTCTTCCTGGGCTTCCAATAAAAATGAACACTTACCCAGGTAGACTTTCCCGGTAGTCAAATGTCAGTAAACAAATATCATGTTTGATCTTGTCCTTACAAATGTTGCCTCTGCCTACACCCCACTAATATGCAATAATATACTATACTATACAACTTGTGATTACAACAACTGCCCAAATGAAAACCAAGGAAAAAATTACACCAAGATAAGGAAATCTGTGGAAATAACTGGACACCCCCTGTGCAATAAAAATCATCAGACTGAAAATGGCAATGTTGTAGTGTATTGGCTCACCAGATGCACAGTAGCAAGTGCCACCCAAACTACGTCCTAGATGGTTGACATCGTGCTGTACTCATGAATAAGCAAAATTATGTGGTTTTCATTGTCATGAGCTGGGAATTTCTGGTTAAAGGCTTATACTGCCTGCATATTTGAACTGCTTCTTACTGAAATTGGTACACCTTGTTTGCTGTAGCATAGACTAGATCCAGGCCTGCTGAATCTAGCTTTGTTTGTATAACCTGAGCACTAATTCAGGCATTCTTTAAAGTATTCAATTGTATTTATTACTGCTTGGTAGTAACTTGATTAAAGTGTAGCTATCATTCTAAGTCATTTGGATTAAGCACTTGGGCTTCAGACCAGTTGTTTTACATTAGGAAGGTTTGTGGCATGCACTGTGGTGGCAGGACAGGTAGCTTTCATCCTTCTAAGTTGGGAACTGCTGATTGAGACCTCAGTGTCTGTTATTTCTAAAGTGTATTAGTTCTGGTTTATGCACTTGGGCTTCAGGCCAGTTATTTTACATTAAGAAGGTTCGTGGTCTGCACTCTTGTGGGAGGAGAGGCTGGACTCTGCCCTTCTGAGCTGGGAATTTCTGGTTAAAGGTTTATAGTGCCTGCATATTTGAACTGTTTTTTACTGAAATTGGTACACCTTGTTTGCTGTAGCATAGACTAGATCCAGGCCTGCTGAATCTAGCTTTGTTTGTATGCTTGTTGTTTGTTTGCTTGTTATTTCCCTGGAACGCTAATTCCAGCTAAACGCGGCTTCTCAGCGCTTCTATGGATCCCTAGTGATATCTGCATTGCTTACTGTACTTATTTTCTTGGTTCACTTGAAAGAAAGTTACTGTTTGTCATTTTTGCATTTAAGTTACCTGTAACACATTGCACTTAAGTTACCTGGCACTTGCTCACTAAAGCAATTATATAAGTCAGCACTAAAAATTAAAAGCACTACACCTTCACTCCCCATTGGCCCTTGTTTTCAATTATAAAGGAATTCCCAATATTATTCTAGCATGTCCAAAGGTCAGTTGTCAATCTCCTCTCCGGTCCAGCTGGAGAATCTGGGAATCTTGAGGCAATGTTACAACTGCCTCATGTACACAGACAACCCTCTCCTCCTCCCAACAAATTCCAACACATGTGAGAGATGCAACCATATAGCCAAACTGGAGGCTAAGCTCTCTCAACTCAGTACTCTCATAACCAGTCAAGAGGAGAAGGAAACCACACTCACTACAATTCCAGTCTCACATAGACCTACCAAGACAGCAAACCAAACACATAATCACACAAAAACATACTCGGAGGCTCTAAATAAAGATCTGCCTAAGCAGCAGAGACTTCCAAAGCAGACACCCAAGCAACCGCTACCCCAAAACAAAACACGTGCAACACATATCTCACAAAGCCAGTGTGCCGAACAGTCACAGCCCTTAAGGCTAAACAACACACCTGATACACTTGTAATAGGTGACTCTATCGTCAGGCACACTGACATCCTGCTCACCAGGCTGAACAAGGAGAAGGTCACGGTGAGCAGCCTGTCGGGCGCTAGGATACGCCACATAACACAAGCACTCAGGTCACTCCAAGGCAAGTACAAATATGACTCAGTCATTGTCCATGCTGGTGTGAATGACCTGAGACTGGACTACATGAAAAGAGACATAGAGGAGCTCTCTGAGCATGTAGCCCAGGCCGGTATGACCCTGACCTTGAGTAGCATCTTACCCTCACCAAGAATGATGCCACAATATGAAGACAAGATGATCAATTTCAACAATTGGCTTAAATACTGGTGTCGTTCAAAGGGGATCCAGTGCCTGTCAGCCTGGGATGATATGCTCGACAAGCCATGATGCTTCGCTAGGGATGGCTTGCACCTGTCACCCCTGGGCTTTCAGATATTGGCAAAGGCTCTTGCTACCCCCATAGTGCCTTTTTTAGGCAAGGCTCAAAAGACAAACCCACCTCCATAGGTATCACAAGGGATAAGAAACTAAGAGTAATGCTACTCAACGCCAGAAGTCTAAACCTCAAGATGCATGCACTTGAAACTCTCCTTAGCATGGAGAACATCGATATCTGTGCAGTAACAGAAACCTGGTTCAGGGCTCCCGAGAGCATCCCAGCACTACCAGGTTATACCTCATACCATGCTTTTCGGCCCCAAAACTTGGACCGAACCACAAAAGGAGGGGGAGTATCGATATTCATCAAAGATACCCACACCTCCAGGTTGGTGGCAAAGCATGAAGCATCAGAGACTATCCATGTGCAACTAACAGTGGGTAAAACTGCCTTCCAGTTTATAGCCTGCTACAGACAACCCTCCCAAACCCAGGAACCCCACTTGGCTTTCCTGAGAACACTGGAAAATATGAAGGTCTCTCCAAACACCATTATATTGGGCGACTTCAACTACCCAAACATAGACTGGGAGCATTACTCTAGCTCCAACACCCTAGCCCAAAGGTTCCTAGAATTCATAAACTCAAATGCTATGGAACAACTTGTTAACACTCCCACAAGAGGGGAAAACATACGGGACCTGATCATCACCAACATGGGGACTCTATGCTCCAGACCAGAAGTGTATCCCTCACTGGTAAGATCAGACCATAAACTGATCTCACTGGATATTCACATCCCGACCCCACCTCCTGCCCAGAAAACCACAGTGAAAAATTTCTCTAAAGCAAATTTCACACTCCTCAAAACTAGGGTGGAATCCTTCAAAGCCCCCGGGCCTGTGGAAAATACAGCCCAGACTGCAGAATCCTTTATAAATGCATTCTATGAACACCTTCAGGAATGCATGGATCATGCAATCCCAAATAAAACCAAGACCCAATCCTCTAAAGGCAGACGTCCTGTCTGGTGGACCCCAGCCATAAACAAACTATACAATAGAAGGAGGAAGCTACTACATGATAGAGCAAAATCCCAAAAAGGGTAGGCATCTCTGATCAGTATTAGCAAAAAACTAAGGGCACTCATAAAATCGTCTAAGGCCAGCTTCGAGAGAAAAATTGCACAGGACACTAAGGATAATCACAAGGCTTTCTTTAGTTATGTTAGGAACCTGGGTGGGAATTCCCAGATATGCTCAGAATTAGCCCAAAATGACAAAAAATATACCGAACCCACAGACATTGCCAACATCCTAGCTGACAGGTTCAGCGCAAACTTCTCCCCACCAAAAGGGCAAATATCTATCCCAGCAGAGTGCTGCCCCCCTGACATCTCAGATGCTCAGGTAAGAGCCACCCTCTCCAAAGCAAAAAACACAGCATCAATGGGACCAGACGTTGTCCAGGGCTGCGTCCTACATGAACTTCAAGAAGAGCTAAACCCAAACATAAAACTACTGTTCAATCTCAGCCTTACTACAGGATATGTACCCAAAAAGTGGCGTATAGCAACAGTGGTCCCTCTCCACAAAGGTGGTGCCTCAACGGATCCTGGAAACTATCGCCCCATAAGCCTGACTAGCTTGGTCTGCAAAGCTATGGAAAGGATCATCATGGACCTCATAAATAAAGATATTGGGGACCTACAGACATTGGATCCTACCCAGTTCAGCTTTGTTAAGGGCAGATCCTGCCTCTTAAACCTGGTCGACTTCTTTGAAACAGTCACCAAGGCCATTGACGAAGGGAAGGTGGTCCACACAGCCTACCTGGACCTCACAAAAGCCTTCGATACAATACCCCACTCGGGCATTATAGATAAGCTCACCAGCTTAAATATAAACCCCTATGTCACTAGATGGGTTGCAAACTGGCTCAAGGACAGAACCCACATGGTTAGAATTGCTGGAGCCATGTCAGACTCCAAACCAGTTACAAGTGGCATCCCACAAGGTTCAGTCCTGGGACCGCTCTTGTTCGGTATATATTTCTCGGAGGTACAGGCCAACACATAAGGACTGTGGCTGACCAAGTTTGCAGATGACTGCAAACTGGGCGCCATAATTGACTCTCCAGCTGACACAAGCATCCTCCAAAAGGGCCTCATAGAAACAGACAACTGGTGCCAGAGCCATGGCCTCAAGCTAAACGCCAAAAAGTGTATAGTCATTCCCTTTGGCAAAAACAAAGTGCCCACAAATTACCACATAGGTGATAATCCATTAAGTACAGAAGAAGTCATTAGGGACCTGGGGACCCAAGTTGATAGCAATCTCTCATTTGACAACCACGTGGCCAAAGTGGTTAGAAAAACATTTTATATAGCCCACCTAATCATGAAGGGATTCACATTTAGATTAGGGGAGGTCATCGTGCCTCTTTACTCATCCCTCATCAGGCCCATAATCGAGTACAATGCCCCTTTTGGGATGTACCTTACCAAACACCTGCAGCAACTGGAAAGACCCCAAAAGTACCTCACCAAGAGGATCAAAGGGCTCAAACAGATGCCATATGCTGCCCGGTTAAAGAAACTCCAGCTCTACTCAGTGGCATACTGCCTACTCAGAGGCGACCTGTGCCTGACATATAAAGCCATGTCCAACCCAGAATTAAGGGACATGCTGCACCTCAAAAAATCCAAATCCCATCGAGCTACACGCTTGAGAGACTTGAACCTCAGCACTGAAATAAATAGGACATGCTGGAGGGACAGATTCATAACCCAGAGGCTCCCTTCACTCTGGAATAAAATCCCAGTCCAGGTTAGGCAGAGTCTCTCATTGACTCTCTTCAAGAGGAATCTTGATGAGTGGATGGGAGATCGTAGGTTTTCCCTGGGTATCACTTCTGTGTCACTGTTAGACAGAGGCACAGTATAGTAACCTCGAAAAAGGGCATAGCAAAATTAATTTAAAATGGGTGGCAAAAGCCAAACATACTCTGGCTAGGCTTATAAATGCCCTAGGGCAGATAGCCTAGTATGAACCTATGAACCTATGAATATTCATCCTGAGTTAGAAGCCCATGCATGCGGAATTGGGTGAGCCAGAACAGTACAACAAAGCCGTGAATATTTTAATGTGATTTCCATGGATTTTCTGTAAATGTGTAAACTATTACTTTTTCCCTTTGCTTTTGCAGGGCACAAGTCCCCTGCAACCCCATGTGGGGACGCTGTACCCCCACACCCCTCGCTATTTAAATATAAGAATCTGAGATCCGAATACATTGAGGAAGAGGCTAAACAAACACAGTGAATGTCCATGTGGTCACAGGCAGCCGCTGAACTGCGAGGTGCACAGTGAATATTCCTGCTGTCACAGTCAGCAGTTTAACAGCAAGGTGCCAAATGCCAGTTTATTCTTCTCACAGGAACGTACAGTACTCAGAGCTGCTCATCTACATTTATTATATGCATGCCGTCATGGGCTAATATGCATGGCATGCCAATCAAGCCTCATTTCCATTCTGCTTTACAGCCATTAGGCTTGTCAATAACCCTGGCCATGCCCACTCATGCACAAAACTGCCAGTGAGCCAGTACACTACAACATCACCCTGAAAACTATGAAAGCAATATTACTGATCATTAACTACTTCATACTGCTCAGCTATCACTTATTTTGCCTCATACTGTTACTCTTCTGCTTATAAAATGTTTTGATTTTCTTGTAAATCACTGAAGATTACAGTCAGTCATTAATGTCAGATATTAGAGTTTCATACTTCAGTCCATATTGTCAGACATTATGTTTAACCTGCTCTTCAGCTCGAAAAAAATGTGAATAAGAACCCAAATGTAGAATACAACAACAGCCAGTTCACCAAACACGATTTATTTGCTGTACAGTCTCTAGCGCCTCGGCTCAACAAAGCCTACAAGGAGTAAATTACAATACATCACTATTACCTATTTATACACACACCTATTAACTAATTACATAATTAAACAATCATTAAACAATTAAAAAATCCATTACCTTTTAAAAAGACAGATTTATATTACACTTTTCCAACAACAATCCACATTCAGTCCCTTTGGTGTAAGTGTCTGATATTTTAAAATAAAAATTAGTTCCTTTCTTAAAAGTAAATTCTTCATTCTTTCTTCACTAGCTCCCTTACTGTAAACCTCTTCTAATACAGATACCCTAAAATTAGTTATATCAGAATTGTGGAATTTAACAAAATGTTGAGCTAAAGGGCTCTCTAATTTGTTATTTTTAATGTCCCTCAAGTGTTCCATTATTCTCACTTTAAACATTCTTTTCGTTTGTCCTATATAGAATTTTTTACAACCACATTTAATCGTGTAAATAACTTGTTTAGTAAGACAACTAAGGGAACCTGTTGATTTATAACTTTTTCCATTAATATAATGAAAAATATTCTCCACATGAGAGCAAATTTTACACTTCCCACAAGGTGTTGTACCTAAACTACCTATTATTCTACCTATATGTGAAGTAGGTGGTTCAGATTTAGTGTGTACTATCATATCTTTAATATTTCTCCCTCTACGGTAACTAAATATTAATTTTTTCTTCATCATCCCCTTTAATTCTTCATAATTCTGTAAAAATCGCCAAAAATATGATATACAATTCTTTATGTCATTACTACAAATATTATATGTGGATACCATAAAAATACTATCCATGTCTCCACCTTCTTCATTGTACTTTATTCCTCTATACTTTTTGTTTTGAAACTTCCCATTGTACCTCTTTCTAAATATTTCATCTCTACTTCTTTTTAATACTTGCATATCATATTTCCTGTTTTTAAACATTTCCATCGTATTATTAGTTTCTTTTAAAAATTCATCTTCATTATTACATATTCTGGAAATTCTTAAAAATTCACCATATGGTATTGCTTCTATAGTATGAGTAGGATGGCAGCTAGTGCCCATCAAGAATTGATTAACTGAGTCAAATTTTCTATGTATACTAGTGGAAATATGTTTTCCTACAGTTCCCTTTAAATTAATATCTAAAAAAGAGACATTATCTCCACATTGTAATCCATCAAAATGGATATCAAATCTATTATTTTGTATATCTTTTATAAAATTGTCAATTTCAGATTTGCCTCCTTTACACAAAAAAAACAAATCATCTATGAACCTAAAATAATGCATAACATATGTATTAACAAAATAGTGTGTATAAATACATTCAGATTCCATTAAACCCATAAAAATATTGGCATACATGGGTGCAAAGGCTGCACCCATTGCTGTGCCCTGTATTTGATGATAAATTATATTATAAAAACTAAAGTAATTATTCTCCAAGCAAAATTTTACCAATTCCATTACATAATGTGTTAATGGATAATCTCCCATTGATTTAAACAGTGCCTCTAAACCATGTATATTTTTAATATTAGTATATAAACTACTAACATCTAATGTTAACCAATACATATCCTCACACCACACAACATTCTTAATTTTATTTAAAAAATCAAATGAATCTTTAATATATGATGGCAATTTTATAACTTCTTTTAGCAGCATTTCATGTAAAATAAGTCCTAAATTATGCAAGAAGTAATTACTAGCCGAAACTATCGGTCTACATGGAGGGTTATTTATATTCTTGTGCAGCTTCGGTAAACAATAAAACTGTGCAAAACTACAATCACTTATGTTTAACTTACATTCAACATCATTTTCATTCCAATAGCCTAGTCTAAGACCTTTTTGAATTAGTTCCATATAATTATTTTTGGCCATTGTCAATTCCGCTAAAGAACTCTCCCTATATACTGATGTATTTGTTAACAAATTCATACACATCTTAAAATATTGCGTATGATGCATAATAACTATTTTGTTGCCTTTATCTGAAGGCTTTACTATCAGCTCTTTTTGTCTTGAAAATTTAATTAACTCAGACCATTCATTTTTAGTTAAATTGAAATTTACAGTGGAAGTATTTACATTTTTTACAATTTCATCAATCTCAAAATTTATCATAGTGGAAAAATTCTTGATGCCTTCATGTATAAAAGGTGGTACAAACTTCTTGTTCCCTCTTATTTTCGAGGTATCTATAGTGCAATAAGCGTTTAGTTCACTCAAGCATGATACAAATGATTCATTTATAGATTCGGTCATCCTCAAAATCACCACTGTCTAAACTACTTATTTCAAACTCTTTCTGTTCCACATTCTCATTTGCAATACAATTAAAATAGTACCATAAATGTAATTTCCGTATAAACTTAAAGACATCAATTTTACACTGATACATTTTCGGAAAAACTGTCGGAACAAATTTCAAACCATGATTTAACACTGTATACACATTTTCATTAATAAGGCAGCCTGATAAGTTCACTACTTTGTTACGAACATTAAAATTAATACCATTTTGTCCTTTTGTTGTCCAAGGCGATATGGTCCTCCTATAATTCTCTTGTTCTGCATCGTTCTTTTGTATTGTTGTTGCCTCCCTGCTGGTCTATAGCCGAAATGTTCAGGTAGAAACAGTCATCAGGCGTGATGGGAAAGTCATGTTCAAGTAACATGACTTTCCCCCTTTATCACCGGCTGATGACTGTTTCCTACCTGAACATTTTCGTTATAGACCAGCAGGAGGCAACAACAATACAAAAGAACGTATGCAGAACAAGAGAATTATAGGAGGACCATATCGCCCTTGGCGCGACAACAAAAGGACAAAATGGTATTAATTTTAATGTTCAGAATAAAGTAGTGAACTTATCAGGCTGCCTTATTAATGAAAATGTGTATACAGTGTTAAATCATGGTTTGAAATTTGTTCCGACAGTTTTTCCGAAAATGTATCAGTGTAAAATTGATGTCTTTAAGTTTATACGGAAATTACATTTATGGTACTATTTTAATTGTATTGCAAATGAGAATGTGGAACAGAAAGAGTTTGAAATAAGTAGTTTAGACAGTGGTGATTTTGAGGATGACCGAGAATCTATAAATGAATCATTTGTATCATGCTTGAGTGAACTAAACGCTTATTGCACTATAGATACCTCGAAAATAAGAGGGAACAAGAAGTTTGTACCACCTTTTATACATGAAGGCATCAAGAATTTTTCCACTATGATAAATTTTGAGATTGATGAAATTGTAAAAAATGTAAATACTTCCACTGTAAATTTCAATTTAACTAAAAATGAATGGTCTGAGTTAATTAAATTTTCAAGACAAAAAGAGCTGATAGTAAAGCCTTCAGATAAAGGCAACAAAATAGTTATTATGCATCATACGCAATATTTTAAGATGTGTATGAATTTGTTAACAAATACATCAGTATATAGGGAGAGTTCTTTAGCGGAATTGACAATGGCCAAAAATAATTATATGGAACTAATTCAAAAAGGTCTTAGACTAGGCTATTGGAATGAAAATGATGTTGAATGTAAGTTAAACATAAGTGATTGTAGTTTTGCACAGTTTTATTGTTTACCGAAGCTGCACAAGAATATAAATAACCCTCCATGTAGACCGATAGTTTCGGCTAGTAATTACTTCTTGCATAATTTAGGACTTATTTTACATGAAGTGCTGCTAAAAGAAGTTATAAAATTGCCATCATATATTAAAGATTCATTTGATTTTTTAAATAAAATTAAGAATGTTGTGTGGTGTGAGGATATGTATTGGTTAACATTAGATGTTAGTAGTTTATATACTAATATTAAAAATATACATGGTTTAGAGGCACTGTTTAAATCAATGGGAGATTATCCATTAACACATTATGTAATGGAATTGGTAAAATTTTGCTTGGAGAATAATTACTTTAGTTTTTATAATATAATTTATCATCAAATACAGGGCACAGCAATGGGTGCAGCCTTTGCACCCATGTATGCCAATATTTTTATGGGTTTAATGGAATCTGAATGTATTTATACACACTATTTTGTTAATACATATGTTATGCATTATTTTAGGTTCATAGATGATTTGTTTTTTTGTGCAAAGGAGGCAAGTCTGAAATTGACAATTTTATAAAAGATATACAAAATAATAGATTTGATATCCATTTTGATGGATTACAATGTGGAGATAATGTCTCTTTTTTAGATATTAATTTAAAGGGAACTGTAGGAAAACATATTTCCACTAGTATACATAGAAAATTTGACTCAGTTAATCAATTCTTGATGGGCACTAGCTGCCATCCTACTCATACTATAGAAGCAATACCATACGGTGAATTTTTAAGAATTTCCAGAATATGTAATAATGAAGATGAATTTTTAAAAGAAACTAATAATACGATGGAAATGTTTAAAAACAGGAAATATGATATGCAAGTATTAAAAAGAAGTAGAGATGAAATATTTAGAAAGAGGTACAATGGGAAGTTTCAAAACAAAAAGTATAGAGGAATAAAGTACAATGAAGAAGGTGGAGACATGGATAGTATTTTTATGGTATCCACATATAATATTTGTAGTAATGACATAAAGAATTGTATATCATATTTTTGGCGATTTTTACAGAATTATGAAGAATTAAAGGGGATGATGAAGAAAAAATTAATATTTAGTTACCGTAGAGGGAGAAATATTAAAGATATGATAGTACACACTAAATTTGAACCACCTACTTCACATATAGGTAGAATAATAGGTAGTTTAGGTACAACACCTTGTGGGAAGTGTAAAATTTGCTCTCATGTGGAGAATATTTTTCATTATATTAATGGAAAAAGTTATAAATCAACAGGTTCCTTTAGTTGTCTTACTAAACAAGTTATTTACACGATTAAATGTGGTTGTAAAAAATTCTATATAGGACAAACGAAAAGAATGTTTAAAGTGAGAATAATGGAACATTTGAGGGACATTAAAAATAACAAATTAGAGAGCCCTTTGGCTCAACATTTTGTTAAATTCCACAATTCTGATATAACTAATTTTAGGGTATCTATATTAGAAGAGGTTTACAGTAAGGGAGCTAGTGAAGAAAGAATGAAGAATTTACTTTTAAGAAAGGAACTAATTTTTATTTTAAAATATCAGACACTTACACCAAAGGGACTGAATGTGGATTGTTGTTGGAAAAGTGTAATATAAATCTGTCTTTTTAAAAGGTAATGGATTTTTTAATTGTTTAATGATTGTTTAATTATGTAATTAGTTAATAGGTGTGTGTATAAATAGGTAATAGTGATGTATTGTAATTTACTCCTTGAAGGCTTTGTTGAGCCGAGGCGCTAGAGACTGTACAGCAAATAAATCGTGTTTAGTGAACTGGCTGTTGTTGTATTCTACATTATGTTTTAACCTGTAATATGCATTGTAAATATGACTCTTGCTTACTGTTGTTTATTTGTTATGTGTTGTTTTCATGGTTCTGTCTTGGAGCTTTTCTCCCCGGGCCTCTACTGAAAATTGACATATATCCAGTTAGACTAGCACAGTCAACAAATGTAAAATAAAATAATAAATAAAATAAGACATTAGAGTTTCATACTTCTTAGTCTTTAGGAAATCCATGTTGATGAAAATCATGTTATTTTCCTACTAACTTGAATTAGGGTAATACTTAAAAAGGTTATCCCTGATTATGGACTTGTTACTTGTGCATAAAACATGGCACAACAATACAGTGAATGCATCATTCATACTTATTTCTTCCTAAAACATATACCCTAAATTCAAGATTTGACATAAGTAACAAAAGAGAATTTAAATAATCTCAAACATAAAAACTACACTAGCCTGCAACATCCCTCATTAGGCTTGTAAGCATGTAAGCATGTACCAGAATGTCTTACTGGAGCCATGTTTTTGTGTGCGACGAAACCTATCCAATATCTGAGCAATAAAACATGGTCATAATCATTGCCACATACAACACTAGGAGGTGAAGTGAAAACTCTGGTTTCACAACCCCTCAACAAAATTAGTTCTAAACCTATTGTCACTATCCACAAAAGGAAAACACAATAAATATTGTATAAAAATACCTAACTAATAAGCCACTCTAAAACCCTCAACAATAACCACATTTTCTCAGTTGAGCTAAAATCCTGCAGAGCAAAGCAAAAAGGATATGGTAAACCTACTAGAAAGCCAGACTCCCAAGCAATAAGTAAAAAAGAGCCAGTTAACAATGTAAATAACAGCCCTCCATTAACACAAGCACACACTAGGGTTGCCACCTTTCATCATGGCAAAAACCAGAGTAAAGCCACACCCCTCATGTCACCAATAACCCTGCCCATCCCACCCCCTTTTCCCACCCACATTCTGCCCATTTTGTGACATCACAATGACATCACTGGGCGAGGTACGCCCTCTTCTGTTTCTGCTGACTGCTTTCGGCTGATTTACTATGCTTTATTGTAAAAAAAAGCATAGTAAATCAACTGATTTACAAACTCCGATAGTCTGTTTCCTTTTTGAAACATAATACCGGAGTTTGTACAGTGTTTTCCGGACTACCGGAGAATCACTTTGATTACCGGATAATCCGGAAAAAAAACGGAGGGGTGGCAACCGTAGCACTCACACACACACACACACTGAAATTACTACACACTCAGAGTGCAGGAAAACTAATTAAACATAAAATACAAAGCTTTACACTATATAAACAATAAGACATGGAAACAAGAAGTACATCAAATACATGCTGTCTACTTAAATGTTTTCAGTAATGAAACTGAACATAAGAGATGCCATCAATAACACACAATTTTAATCAGAATCCCTCAAATATAAAAATGTTGACTTAACCTGTGATGTCCAAGTGTGTAGTCTAAATAAGTCCCATTAATTCTTCAAGCAGCCATCTCCTACAAAGCTGACTACTTCTCCAGATGACTTGCACAGACTCTACAGAACAGCTCAAACAGCAGAATATAACCATTATCTGTAAAACTTCCTCAAAAATTTAAGTCACCTATAGCAAATCATGACAGTCATCTATAATCCCACTGTCACCAACCATAAGAAGTAAAATTTGTAAAAAGGTAGTAATTTATAAAAAAAAGGTTGCACTAACCTTTTGTCCTCCCTTCCATTCTGACTGTGAGTTCCACAACTGAGCGGAATTCTGTAGAAAGTGACACAGATATTTCATAAAACAGCATACCCACTCCCAAACAGTTAAGCCAAGTCATGTCTCTCCACGGGATATACCTACACAATATCTGACTTTATTGTTTTGTGATGAATGCATAAATAGATTATACTGGTTAACACATTCAGATAAATGCATACATTGAAATGAATAAGACATTTTAAACAACTCAACATTTAAACCTCTCATTCAATGAAATGAAAGTCAATGCCAAACCAGAAACCAAGGCAGTTAGCACCTCATCAAGCTGAATATGACCATTTTCACCTATGCTGGCACTCATTGTTTAATCCAGTATGTCCAAGATCAAAATCATTTAACACAAAGCCAAGGATGACTGTAGCAATTTTAGAATAATTTAGATGCAAACTAATTGACTCAGGCTTCTCTTACCACAAACTGGGAATTATGTAAGAATTTGTATATATTTAGTCAACGGTTTAGTTAAGGTAAAAAAGTTTAAGAAAATGTGAATTTTCAGTGGAGATTGATATCTGCAGAAAATGATAATAAAGCTAATTAAGTGCCCTATTTGTAGGCTTGTAGCAGACTTAGAACAACTGTGAAAAAATACTTTCAGTTAAAATCTGGGGAACCACAAATATCAGCTGCCCAAGAGGAGAGTTGTAGAAACAGAGATTGGCATGTGAAGAAACACATTCATTTTAATGATGCACTTCCTCTGCAAGAACCAGAACCTCTCAACTTACGAGTTGGGTTAAGCTTACAGAAACCAATATCACAAGATGACCTGAAACACAAAAGCAAAAAGTACATGTACTCTGAATGATATACTTTTTTTGCACATACTGTGTATACAATACCATGCATGTACCTTTTGTCAAAGTCTTCTTGACACACTGTAAAAGATGTCAGTCTTCAGTACAGACAAGACAGCACATACTCCTTCTCCACTCCCACATACTGCAAATCCATGCAGGTCACCCAAGAGTTACCAGGAAAGGAGGCCTAAGCATGTTATGCCCACTGACTCTACTTCAATACAAGGATGTGACTTAGTCATATGTCATTGGCGCATAGGAGTTGGAAATCAGTTGAGCTTTTAGGACATTTCAGCTTTGTTAGTACCCACCCTTAAGTCTTTCATCCAATTTCAAGAAAGGCAGACCATTCATAGCAGGGATCAATTTATGAATACCCAACCAATTTGTTTATTTATTTATCATTTAATAACCAGGTTAGTCCAACTGAGCCAGGGGCCCATTTGCAGTGGTGACCCGAGAAGAAAAGCTCCAACAAGAAATGCAACAGAAATTGCATACATTCAGACCTGTGCAAGAATAGAACAAGAATAACAGATTGCACAAATTCAAAGAATGTACCAATTAAAAACGTACAAACAGTCAAGGCTATATAAATGATTAACAGTGGCTAAAAAGTTCATATACACTAATGTAGACGATGAAAGTACCTATGGAAAGTATACATAAGAAGTAAATATTCATGATGGCATTACATGTATAATAACAATCTAGACAGGCAGCAAAACCTAGAAGTGATACTGTTTAAGTAGACAAGATGTACAATGAAGCAGCTGAAGGCTTCTCATGGGGCTAAAAACTTATTTAATAAGAGATAAATGGTACAGAGAGGTGAAAGGAAGGGGGTTAGGTAGGGTCCTGGCATGGGCAGGAGCTTGAGTTGGTGAGCTGGATTTTTAGTTCTTTTCTGAAGCTGTTTGTGTATTTTATAATATGAATGTTTGGTGTAAGTTTGTTCCAGACTTGGGACACTGTGCTTTTGTAAAGTAGTTTATGTTTTTATTAGGTTTGTATATGTCACAAAGTAGTTGATCGGAACTATGAAGAGTACAAATAGGTGTACAGAGGGTTGCTAGTGAGGAGAGGGAAGGGCAGGATGAGGGTTTATTACGTAAGGAGAGGGTGGCTTGTAGCTGAGATAGAAGTAGGAGCTGGGGGAATTCAACCCACTGGAGTTGTTTTAGAGCAAGACAGTAGTGAGATTTGTATGGGAGGTTGCTGGCAAATCTACCTATTTTGTTATATGTTTGTTCAGATTTGGTTATTAAGGTAGATTGTAGATGTGTAAGTATTGGCGAGGCATAGAGTAGGCAGGGAAGGAGGAATGCTTGTGCCAGAGCAGGTTTGGAGTCAGAGGACAGGAATTTTCTATTTCTATAAAATAGACCTAATTTTTGATTTGTCTTTTTAATAACATTGTTTAATATGGAGGTCAAATTTTTAATTGGTCATCAATTATGGTTCCAAGGAGCTTAGTGTATGACTCAGCTTTAATAATTGTGTTATCAAGAGATGTGTAGTGGTTAGAGATGGAGATTTACATGCAGGCGTTCATGGTTCAAGTCCCAAGAAAGGCAACTTATTTAAGGTCAGGCGGCATGATGCCAGGGTAATCCTATTAGCTAGGCCTGTAAAGGCTCCAGGGCCATTAGCCTAGTACACACCTATGAACCTATGAACCTATGTGATGGCGAGGGAGGTTTTATGATAAAAGAGTAACTTAGGAAGAAAAAGAACAAGCTTGTTTTTTTCTGGTTTAGGATGGTTATCAGTTAGCCATTGTTCGATGGTGGGAAAGGAATTTTGCGTAATAGAATGATGGTGAGTGATATTAGAGAGGGCAATAAGAGTTGAATAATCTGCATATTGTATAAGGGAAGAGTTTTCGCAGGATGAGTTGAGAATATTGGTAAAAATATTGAAAAGAAGAGGACCTAGAATTGAGCCTTGGGGGACTCCTGTCTGGATAGGTGAAAAAGGTGGAGCAGGTGGTTTGCCATCTGACTGAATGTAGTCTATTAGTAAGATAGCTGGAGAACCAAAGAATGGAAGAGGTGAAGAGGTTAAGTTCAGATAGTTTACTTAGTAGCTTGGAATGGGAAACAGTATCAAAAGCTTTTGAGAGGTCTAGGAAGAGACAGGACACCAGCTGTTTTTTGTCTCTAACCTCAGCAACAGTATGGGTGAAAGATAGAAGGCCAGTGGAAGTACTATGATTAGGCCTAAAACCATGTTGAGTGGGGGGTAGGAGATTTTCCTGAAGTAGGTGTTTGAGAAGCTGATTATATACTGATTTTTTAAGGATTTTGGAGAGTGGTGAGAGAAAGGCAATGTGTCTAAAATTAGAAGGATCAGTGGAGCTACCTCCTTTGTGGAGTGGTATGGTGTTGAAGGATTTCCAGATGTCAGGGACAGTAGATTCTTGAATAAATCTATTGACAAGTATTGAGATTGGCTAGGCCATGGAGGCAGCTGCGAGTTTAAGAAAAAAAGGGAGGCAGGTTATCAGAAGAATTGGAACATGGTTTGAGTTTAAGCAGAAGAGATTTTATATAAGCAGTGGGACTGGCTTAAGGGAGAAGAGGGTGGTGCTATTAGTAGTGGAAGAGGTAGGGGAAGATTTTTGTTATGGTCAGTGTGGGTTAATTTATGGATAGATTCAATGATGTAAGAGTTAAGTAGAGTGGCAGTTTCTAGAGGTGTCTTGTTTGGATATGGGTTAGGGGTAGTAGGTCTGCCTGTGTTGAGGATTTTATTAATGGAGTTCCAGAATTTCTTTGGGTTTGAGTGGTGGGTGGATTGTGCCTCATGGTAGAACATTTTTCTTATCTTTATTGTTTTTTTTGGTGAGGTTTCTAAGTTCTTTGTGTAGTTGCAGTGGCATGGGGGATTTATTTTTTAACCATTATTTCCAAGTGCTATCTCTATTTTTCAAAAAGGGAGAGTGTTTTTTGGGAGCCAAGAGGTGTGATTAGGTTTTATCCTAATTATGCGTGGAGATGTTAGGGAGGTGAGTATTTTGATGAAGGTATAGTTAAATTCAAGAAATGCTTCATTGAGGGGAAGGTGTCTGAAGTTGGACCAGTTAATTAATGAGAGTCTATTATTAAAGGTTTCAGCATTGAAGTAGGAGAGGTTGCAGAAGTCACTGTATAGGTGGGACCTCAGAGTTTGGAGAGAGTGTCTTTGCACATAGATAGGGAGGTGGTCACTCAGGGAATTGGGAAGGGTGCCAGGGTTATGGTAAAGGTTTGGATAAGAAATTAGGATCCAGTCCAGGATGGAGCTATTGTTGTTGTTTTTCTTTAGATGGGTGGGGATTGTGATTAGTTGATTGAAACTGTAGAGGTTAATTCTAAGATCTGGAGAGTTGGTTGATATTTTTTTCCAATCTATGTTGACATCTCCTAGGAAAATAGTCTCAAGGAGTATATGGAGAGACAGCCAGGACAGGATAGAGTCTAGGATTGGGTATCTTGTTGACAGGTGGTATATAAATGGCTGCTATGGCAATTTTTTTCTAGGGGTTTAAGTGACAATTGAGAAAAAGAAGTTCAGCAGGGTGGAAATCAGGGGTAGGTATAGGTAGGGGAGATAAGTTGATTTGCTCTGAGTACAGGATTGTGACCCCTCCTCTTTTTTTGGAGAGTCTGTATTGGCAATAAATGTTATAGCTGGTAGGTAACATTTTGGTGTTAGAGATGTGAGGTTTTAGCCATGTTTCTAATTGGGTTAAGATATGTGGAGAGTGGTGGGCTATCCAAGAATGTAAGTCTTTAGTTTTATTGGTTAGACATATTTACTGAGTAGATAGTAAGGTGTTTGGTAGTAAAGGAAGGGGGGGTTGTTGTACGATGGATGGAGGGATGGTGGAGGGAAGTGGAGAACTGGTTGGGCCAGGATTGCAGTGGATGTCCCCATCTAGCATAAGAGTTGTGGTTAGAAGAGTAGGTTTAGGTAGATAAAAGAAAATGTAAAAGCATTTGTATTTGAGTTTAGAAGCTGTGGGAGAATGAGTAGCAAATTTGAATCTATGAAGCTATATGTAGGAGATATACAGAGAGGCTGACATAAAGAAGGGTAGGAGATGATTGTTATGGGTTATGGGGTGTGTAAGTGTAGGAGATGGTTGTCGGTGATTGAGTTGTATGTGGAAAGAGGTTAAGAATGCAAGGTAGAAGAGTAGGGGGGTTGTGAGGTTGAGATGGAGCATGATGTGGGAGGATTTGAAAGAAAAGTAGAACAGGTAATGGTTGGGTGTGTGTAGTAATGTGTAAGAGGTAGTCAGGGAAACAAAAGAAGAAACCAGGTAAATACTTTAGGGAACATCCTTGCTGTGCAACCAATACTTTTCTTTTTGTTTCAGTTTGTTGTTTACCACAGAATTCTGGCAATTTAGATAAGACTTTATGAGGTCCAGAAACAAAACATTAGCTCTGTGCATTCTACTTTAGTTCCTCGGAGTATCCTGAGGGTGGAGGAATACTGGGGGTGCCCAGAGTAGCGATACAAGTAGAGATAGCAGGCCCCACGAGTGTGCATGCCACTACAAAGTAGAATAATAGTACAATATATCTGCCTAAGTAGGTAGATGCTCAGGATATTTAGAGATCGCTATTTTCTTTTTGTTTCAGTTTGTTGTTTACCACAGAATTCTGCCAATTTAGATAAGACTTTATGAGGTCCGGAAACAAAAAGTTAGCTATGTGCATTCTACTTCAGTCCCTCGGAGTAAACTGGGGGTGGGTGGAATACTAGGATTGCCTAGAGTAGCTATACAAGTGGAGATGGCAGGCCCTACAAGTGTGCATGCCACTACAAAGGAGAATAATATTGCAATATATCAGGCTACGTAGGTAGATGCTCAGGATATTTAGAGATCGCTACCTATGTTTTCTGTCAGGAGCGCTGTTTTTATTTGAAGTTTTAGTTGTATTTCTCTTGGTTACTGTTGCAGTCCCTGCAGAAGCTAACAGGTCATCAAGGATGCATGGCTACTGAGAGGCAGTGCATTTGGTTTAGAGGGAGAAACTATGTTTTTTTCAGGAGCTCTGTTTTTATTTTGATGTTTCAGTTTTATTTCTCTTGGGTACTGTTGCAATCCCTGCAGGAGCTAACAGGTCATCAAGGACGCATGGGTACTGAGCGGTAGTGAGTTCACTTTAGAGGGAGAAAGGTTTCTTTCAGGAGCTCTGTTTTTATTTGATGTTTTAGTTTTATTTCTCTTGGATATTGTTGCAGCCCCTGCAGGAGCTACCATATCATCAAGGAGGCATGGGTACTGAGCGGTAGCGTGTTCAGTTTAGAGGGAGAAATTGCCATGCACATGGATGCAAGAAGGGGTTACTGGCCTCTCTGGGGGTTAATATTCAATTATCCTTTTTAAAGGCAGAGAGTGTGCCACATTGTTTAATTTGGAGAGTTAATTTATTCTAGAGATGTGGTTAAGCACTATCCCTCCACCACATGCATTTGTTTGTTGGAGTGGATTTACATCTATGATTTACATCTACAATTCTAGCATTAGCCGGGTTATTTGCTTTATGAACGTATAAGAGTTTTTGGACTACTGCATACATTGTAACCAGCAAAGCCACCATGCTCCACTTTAGTAACACATGATAACCCTGACCTTAACTCTAACCTGCGTCCTAAACTTAAAAAAAGCTGTTCCCAAAACACTACCACTACAGAAGACAGTTGGGACTCTCGTCACACACTAAATCTATCCCCTAACCTAACCCTAAACACTCACAATCATACACACTCTTAATCTATTGTCTTACCTAATATATCCCCT
>NC_056751.1:249472871-249482871 GCF_019279795.1 Protopterus annectens
AAAGTACCCCAGCCTTGCAAGGCTACAATGCTTTCCACACCTTTAGACCACAAAATGAATGTGTGAAAACCAAAGGAGGCAGTGTTTCTATCTATATTAGAGATAAATTCACCTCCTGTCTAGTTAGACTGGACAACTCCATGGAGTTACTCCAAGTCCAGGTTATGGTGGGTAAGACCCTCATTTAAGTCATAGCCAGTTATAGATCCCCCTCCATGGGTCATGACGCCCACAAAGCCTGCTTGACCAAACTGGAGACAATCCAAATTTTACCAAACACTCTCGTTATGGGGATTTCAATTATCCGACCATCAAACGGGAAATCTACACTAGCCCCAACTCACTAGCGCAAAAGTTTCTTGACTTTTTTAATTAAAATTCCCTGAAACAAATTGTTCATACCCTACCAAAAGGAACAAACATATGCTCTGCCACAACTGTCGGACACTCATTAATTACATTTGATCTCAAAACAGTTACCTTAGATCTGGTACTAACACTAGAACTCAAAAAGGGTGAAAGACTAAAAAACTTCACCAAGGCAAATTATACCCTCTTAGGTGAAGGTATAAATGCATTCCAAGCCCTGCCCCAAGCTGGAAGTGATAACTACACTGCAGCTTACACTAAAGCCTTGTACAATCTCTGGCATAAGTGTATTAACTATGCTGTACCAAGAAGAATCAAAGCTAGAGATCCAAGTAAAAACAAGCTGCCATGGTGTACATCCAGCATCAACAAACTTTACAATAAATGCAACAAGTTGCTACCTAAGAAAACAAAGGTAATGCCCCAACAGTGGAAAAGCACCCTCCTCAGCCTCAACAGGCAAATAAGACAACTTGTCAAATCCTATAAGGGTTCCTTTGAGAGAAGCTTAACAAGTACAGCCAGGGATAACCATAAAGCCTTTTACAACTGCATACATAGCATAAAAGGTAGGACCCAAACATGTGCTGAACTCGAGACCAATGATATCAAACACACTGACCCCACAGAGATAGCAAACCTTCCAGTGGATCGGTATGGTGAAAATTTCACTCCCTTATCCCCTCCTAACTTATCACAAACCTTCCCCCAACCCACCCTACATATCTGAAGAGCAGGTCCTCAAAGCCCTGTCCACTCCAAGGCAAAAAACACAGCCTCTTTGGGACCAAATGACATCCCAGGCTCTTTGAAACAGGCTAAAACATGAACTAGCATCACCATTAAGTACCCTTTTCAATCATAGACTAAACACAGGCTTTGGTTCTGCAGAATGGAGAACAGCAGCAGGTATTCCCCCCACAAAGGTGGTCTAGCAACAGACTTGGGGAATTATAGACCCATAAGCCTGACCAGTCTCAAATGTAAGGCGATGGACTGTATCATTATGGACCTCATAAATAAAGACATAGGTGAACTCCAAATCCTGGATCCTACCCAATTTGGCTTTGTCATGGGCAGATCCTACCTGTTAAATCTGGTGGACTTCATTGAAAATGTGACCAGGGCCATTGATGAGGGCAAATCTGTGTATACAGTATACCTCGACTTGGCAAAGGCTTTCGGCACAATCCCACATTCAGGCATTACTGATAAACTTAGCAAACTGAATGTAATCCCCTTTGTTGTAAGATGGGCTTCCAACTGTCTCACAAACCGGACACACACTATCAAAGTGGGTGACTCCACATCAACCAGCAAACCTGTTACCAGTAGCATACCACAGGGGTCAGTGCTGGGCCTCCTTCTGTTTGGTATATACTTCTCAGAAGTTCAAGTCAAAACTAAGGGGTTGTGGCTGACCAAGTTTGCAGATGATTGCAAACTAGTTTCAGTCATTTTATCCCCAAATGATGTCAATATACTCCAGGAGGGTCTCACACAGACCAACGACTGGTGTATTAGTCATGGCCTCGAACTGAATGCAAAGAAATGCATCATCATTCCATTTAGCGCAAACAATGTCCGTTCACACCAATAAATGCAAGAAAATGTGATGTAAGGCAAAACAATGAAGCCACGGAGGGAGATTCAAACCAACAAGTTTATTCTGCTATAACATTAAGGTTGACACAATTCGTTGTCACAATACGTTTTCGTTTAAAGTTACTTCGTCAGATGTGGGCGTGCAATACCTAAGGATAATTTATAATAAAACCTAATGAACATCATTCCATTAATTATCCAGTGAAAATGTCAGGACCATTGACAAATTTAATAGACACATCCTGTATATAGATAAAGACAAAACATGATAGACCTTCATAAATCTCATTAAAAAAAAACCTTCACAGTAAAAAACATCACAATAAAAAACTTCTCACTGAAAAACTTCACATTAAACAGCAAACATAAAATACTTTTTAAATGCTTTTGAAATGTTTTATTAAATTCATTCTAAAGCAGAGCACTCCATCTATGGGAAATTCTTATTAATTACATTTCAAAAAATAAATTACAAATATTAAATATTAAATATAAAGTGCTTAAAGATACTAAAATGTTAAAAGTTTAAAAACTAGGAATCTAGCAATCTGGGCATCTAGAGATCTGGAAGTCATGTAAGGGACATAATGTCAGTAATTGAAAGGGTTGTCAGCTAAATGGAGGGGTTTAAAGGAGGGAATCACTACAAGTTTGCTGCTCTCATTTTGAGAACTGGGGCAATAGAAATGTGTTCATTTAAACCTGGAAGATTTGGTTCTTGAAGGGTTAATAGACTGTAAAACCTTAATGTATTTAAAGGTGGATAAACCCAAGATCGTAACTATTTTTGGGATCCCTAAAACACATAAAAATAGCACAGATCCCCCTCTAAGGCCCATAGTATCTGCAGAGGGCTCTAAGACCTTACCCTTGGCCAGATACATAGACATTAAACTCAAAATGCTCTGGACAAAGTATTTTAAAAGATTCTTGGGATTTTTAAGAATTCTCAAAAAAGAATTGTACAAAGAAAATCTGAACTTTTTAACTATTGACGTCGTGGACCTGTTTTCTAGTATTCCGCACGACGAGGGTCTGAGTTTTCTAGAGGAAATTATTTTTAAAGATGGTACCTTGACACACAATGAATGTGTTTTAATATTACAGCTTTTACACTTGGTTTTACAATACAATTATATTTTTTAAAAAGGTGAATTTTTTCATCAAAAGAAGGGGGTAGCAATGGGGGAAAACTGAGCACCTTCTTATGCAAACTTAGTTCTGGCATACTGGAAGAGAAGTATGTATTAGATTCAGTATATAGTCACTGCTGGAATCTGTATAGGAGATTTCTGAATGACATTTGTATTTTTTGGTTATCAAGTGAGGAAGAAGTCGTAGCTTTTATTGATTATTTACATAATACTATCATTTTTTTAAATTTTACTCACAATTTTAATAGGGACAAATTACATTTACAAGAGAAATGAGGGCTTTAATTCTAAAGTTTACAGGAAAAATATGTTTTGTAATGCCTACATTATAATAGTGCACATCCTACACACTATAAAAGGAATATTGTAAAAGGTCAACATATTAGATCTAGTAGAATGACATCAAATGATGATGATTTTAAGAGAGAGATTAATATACTGAAAGACATGTTTAGAAATAGAAATTACCCTGAGAAACTCCTGGAATCTGTGGAGAATGAGGTAATAGAAGGTAGGAGAGATAAATTTTGCCCTATTCTAGGAGAAGATAGTGTTCCACCTACCCCCCTAGGTGTTTCTAGTGGTGGAAATGTTGATAGAGCTCTAATATTGGAGTATAATGCCAGCTCAGGGGTGGTGAGGGACATCCTAGAAAGGGAATGGACGAGATTTTTAGCCTTCACAGATTTAGACATGATATCCAAGGAGAAGTTAAAAGTGGTGTACAAAAATGCAAGGTCTTTGAAAAACCAATTAGAGTACAATAATACTGGAAATAAAGGTTGTAGAAATAAAAGAAATTGAACTTCCAAGTGCGGTAGCTGTAGCCAATGTCCTTATATTGTAAATAGTGATAGTTATTCTTTACCATGTAGAAACACAGTATTAAGAAGTAAAGAGTTTAGCAACTGTGAAACCTTTGGAGTGGTATACCTGACAACTTGCCAGGTATGCCAGGCATTTTACATAGGTAAAACTTAACATAAACTGAAGAGAAGGATATATGAGCACATCTACGACATGCAACATGAAAAGGAAACAAATGCAATGTATAAACACAAACAACATTGTTCTAAAGCCAGTTTTTTATTTTATGTTGTTGAAAAAGTTACTATTGATGGAAGAGGTGGTCTATGGGAGGAAAAGATTGAATACCGTGAGCTTTGGTGGCAATTAACACTACAGGTGAATAAATGGCCAGGTTTAAATGAACACATTTCTATTGCCCCAGTTCTCAAAATCAGAGCAGCAAAGTTGTAGTGATTCCCTCCTTTAAACCCCTCCATTTAGCTGACAACCCTTTTAATTACTGACATTATGTCCCTTACATGACTTCCAGATCTCTAGATGCCCAGATTGCTAGATTCCTAGTTTTTAAACTTTTAATATTTTAGTATCTTTAAGCACTTTATATTTAATATTTAATATTTGTAATTTGTTTTATGAAATGTAATTAATATGAATTTCCCATAGATGGAGCGCTCTGCTTTAGAATGAATTTAATAGAACATTTTAAAAGTATTTTATGTTTGTTTTTTAATGTGAAGTTTTTCAGTGAGAAGTTTTTTATTGTGATGTTTTTACTGTGAATTTTTTTAATGAGATTTATGAAGGTCTGTCATGTTTTGTCTTTGTCTATATACGGGATGTGTCTATTAAATTTGTTAATGGTCCTGACATTTTCATTGGATAATTAATGGAATGATGTTCATTAGGTTTTATTATAAATTATCCTTAGGTATTGCATGCCCACATCTGACGAAGTAATTTTAAACGAAAAAGTATTGTGACAACAAATTGTGTCAACGTTAACTTGTTGGTTTGAATCTCCCTCCGTGGCTTCATTGTTTCACCTTACATCGCATTTTCTTGCATTTACTGGTGTCGTGCTTTGGTGATCACTTTTGGTTATTAAATCAACAACAATAGCCTAAGTGCTCATAAAGTGGTAAGGGACAAGTGGTAAGGGACCTGGTATCACAAGTTGACTGCAACTTTAACTTCAATCACCATGTGTCTACTGTAGTAAGAAAGGCTTTCTATGTAGCACACTTGATTAGTAAAAGCATCACTTTGAGACCAAAAGAGGTTATAACCCTTTATACTTGGCACTAATCCGTCCCATAATTGAGTATAATGCCCCATTCAGCATGTACCGTACAAAGCACCTGCAGCAACTGTAGAGACCTCAAAGGTTTCTAAAAAAGAAGATTAAGGGGATCCAGCATGTGCCTTACACAGACTGACTAAAGTCCCTGTCACTATACTTCGTGTCATATAGACTTTCTAGGGGAGACTTATGCCTGGTCTACAGAGCAATCCAAGCCCCCAACCTAATGAACTTCCTGCATATCTGTAAATCAAATGGGACTAGAGCTACCTGTTCCAAACACCTAAATATGGCCTGTGACTTAAATAGTACATGCCAGAGGGATAGAATTATCTCCCAGTGACTGCTGCATCTTTGGAACAGGCTACTACTTCATGTGAAACAAAGCACCTCTGTGACACTGTTCAAGAGGATCCTGGACAAGTGGATGGTGTCACAGAGGTATGAACTTTGATGCACATGTACTTGTTGGTTATGTATTCATGCAGGTATGTATGGGTGTATTTAAGTATGTATTTTCACTATCTGTTTGGAATTGGTGCAACTCTTGAAATAAGGGCATGTCTCTTTAAATGGAGTTTATTTCAATGAACAGGAAATGGTATGCCTTTGCACTGATGATGGGTTGTTTTTGTGTGTGTGTGTGTTTTTTTTTGGGGGGGGGGGAACCAGTCTGTGATGGTCATGTTGGCTGGAGGCTGTTTCCACTATTCTAGTTGTTTGTTTATTGTTTCTTCAAGATATTCAAGAAATTAAAGGAATTACACTTGAACTTTTGTTTTTGGAGTGCTGGAGTTTTTTTGTCTTTGATGTATAACAACTCCGGAGCACTGCAGTGGTTCATGCACCTGTTTTGTCTTAATCTGGGTATTGGAGGCGTGCTGACTGCAAAATATTGGAAATTGATGTGTTTGCTGTTTATTTTTTGCCATGAATATCAAGAAATATTTGGCTGAGTGTTTTTGGCAACAAAACTACATTTGGAATATTATGGCCTGAAACAACAACCTACATGAC
The DNA here is from genome assembly GCF_019279795.1 of Protopterus annectens. Lineage (NCBI taxonomy): Eukaryota > Metazoa > Chordata > Ceratodontiformes > Protopteridae > Protopterus > Protopterus annectens. The sequence continues at coordinate 249,479,127 of NC_056751.1, forward strand.
TTTATTGGTTCCTTATCGGGGGAAAGGATGATCTGCATGCTCTGGTTATTCTATTAGGCAGTCTGCAACCTTGGAGGTGAGTCGTTCGTCAGATTTATTAACTTGGTTTAAATACTTGACTGTTGTTTCTAAGAAATTTAGATATGTTATTTGTCATGTCAGGTTATTGAAAGCATATGTAAGGCCAGACTTGGCTCCTAGGGGGGCTTCGTGTTTATGTTGAGCCTGGCATTGAGAAAGAGGATGAAAGCTTTTTGGCAAAATGGAGAAAGATTCAAATGACTGCCTCTAGGTTGTTTTTAGAACTGCTAATTGAATATTGTGAGAAGTTATTGCCCCCTTTAAAAATAGAACTTGATGCTTAGTTGGATATATTACAGAATTTTGAACAACAGAAGGAGTATGTGGGCATGTATGAGAACTATTTAGGTGAAATGAATTTGTATAAAAAAAAAAGATCTAAGGGTCCGTCAGCTGAAGAAGTTTAACAGGGACTTGGGTGATTTAAAGGGGAATGTTATGTTTATGTGGAAGAAAGACAAGAGAGCTGTACCTTTTTCTGACAGTAAGAAGGGTGTCAGATTTAAAAGTAAACGTGTTCGTTCAGTTTTAAAAAAAGTGAATAATTTTAGTAACATGGAGTCAAATATGTAATGTTTCTAACACTGATATCAAGACAGATTTTGTTGATGGCTTGGATACTAATTCAGCAGTTCATTCCCCCTATAACTAAAAGACCTAAGAATAAATCAGGCCCTTTAGACAAGCCGGTAGAAAGCATCTGGGGTGAAGTCGATGAAATATTCAAGAAGGCAATAGAAACCTACACATGAATGAAAATGTGACTGCTATTTCTAATACAAATGAGTATGACTTGATTGTTAATTTGACTTCGTATGACTGTACACAGGGTGAAAGGTCATTGTTAAGTAAAGGCTTGAATTATATTCCTTCTTTTTATGTTTCACATTATGTGATCTGTGTAGATGTTAAGCAGTTCTGTCATATTTTGAATTTGAGGGCTATTATGCCACAAAGGAAGATCTGGGTTCAACTAATGTGTTCAGGGTGAAAAAAGCTAACTTTAAACCACCATACCAACCAAAAGTAAAACTTTTTGAGGAACAGGTTTTACATGAATTGCATGTTAAACAAAATGTTATTTTTAAGAATAATGGCATTAATCTAAAGCCCTTAAAAGTTAAGAAATAATGCTGATTTAGTCATTACTTCAGCCGATAAAGGTGGGGTGGTGGTGCTCTGGGATTCTCCCAGTTATGAGATTGAGGTTTGGTGACAGTTTAACGATAGAGGATTTTTTTTAATTTACCTCTGGACTCCACATTGCAATTTAAAAAAACATATTGATGATTTTCTTATGGAATCTAGTAAGAAGGGCTTGATTGTTGAGTAGTTGGAGGGTGAATTCAAGGTGAATGACCCTAAACAACAATATTTTTACATTTTGCCAAAGATACAACAATATTTTTACATTTTGCCAAAGATACACAAGACTGTGGTTAAACCCCCCCCCCCCCGGGTAGACCCATAGACTCTGGTTGGGGTTCATTGACAGAACCACTGTCTATGAATTTGGAGTTTGTATTGAAGCCTTTATTAAGTTCGACACCACATCTTAAGGATTCTACCGAGCTCATAGAGTCATACTAGGCTATCTGCCCTAGGGCATTTATAAGCCTAGCCAGAGTGTGTTTGGCTTTCGCCACCCATTTTAAAATAATTTTGCTTTGCCCTTTTTCGAGGTTAGTATACTGTGCCTCTGTCTAACAGTGACACAGAAGTGATACCCGGGGTAAACCTATGATCTCCCATCCACTCATCAAGATTCCTCTTGAAGAGAGTCAATGAGGGACTCTGCCTAACCTGGACTGGGATTTTATTCCAGAATGAAGGGAGCCTCTGGGTTATGAATCCATCCCTCCAGCATGTCCTATTTATTTCAGTGCTGAGGTTCAAGTCTCTCGAGCGCATAGCTCGATGGGATTTTGATTTTCTGAGGTGCAGCATGTCCATTAATTCCGGGTTGGACATGGCTTTATACGTCAGGCACAGATCGCCTCTGAGCAGGCGGTATGCCACTGAGTAGAGCTGGAGTTTCTTTAACCGGGCAGCATATGGCATCTGTTTGAGCCCTTTGATCCTCTTGGTGAGGTACTTTTGGGGTCTTTCCAGTTGCTGCAGGTGTCTGGTAAGGTACGTCCCAAAAGGGGCATTGTACTCAATTATGGGCCTGATGAGGGATGAGTAAAGAGGCACGATGACCTCCCCTGATCTAGATGTGAATCCCTTCATGATTAGGTGGGCTATATAAAATGTTTTTCTAACCACTTTGGCCACGTGGTTGTCAAATGAGAGACTGCTATCAACTTGGGTCCCCAGGTCCCTAAGTACTTCTTCTGTACTTAATGGATTACCACCTATGTGTTAATTTGTGGGCACTTTGTTTTTGCCAAAGGGGATGACTATACACTTTTTGGCGTTTAGCTTGAGGCCATGGCTCTGGCACCAGTTGTCTGTTTCTATGAGGCCCTTTTGGAGGATGCTTGTGTCGGCTGGAGTGTCGATTATGGTGCCCAGTTTGCAGTCATCTGCAAACTTGGTCAGCCACAGTCCTTCCGTGTTGGCCTGTACCTCCGAGAAATATATACCGAATAAGAGAGGTCCCAGGACTGAGCCTTGTGGGATGCCACTTGTAACTGGTTTGGAGTCTGACATGGCTCCAGCAATTCTAACCATGTGGGTTCTGTCCTTGAGCCAGTTTGCAGCCCATCTAGTGACATAGGGGTTTATATTTAAGCTGGTGAGCTTATCTATAATGCCCGAGTGGGGTATTGTATCGAAGGCTTTTGCGAGGTCCAGGTAGGCTGTGTGGACCACCTTCCCTCGTCAATGGCCTTAGTGACTGTTTCAAAGAAATCAACCAGGTTTAAGAGGCAGGATCTGCCCTTAACAAAGCCAAACTGGGTAGGATCCAGTGTCTGTAGGTCCCCAATATCTTTATTTATGAGGTCCATGATGATCCTTTCCATAGCTTTGCAGACCAAGCTAGTCAAGCTTATGGGGCAATAGTTTCCAGGATCCGTTGAGGCACCACCTTTGTGGAGAGGGACCACTGTTGCTGTACACCACTCTTTGGGTACATATCCTGTAGTAAGGCTGAGATTGAACAGTAGTTTTATGTTTGGGTTTAGCTCTTCTTGGAGTTCATGTAGGACGCAGCCCGGGACACCGTCTGGTCCCATTGATGCTGCGTTTTTTGCTTTGGAGAGGGCAGCTCTTACCTGAGCATCTGAGATGTCAGGGGGGCAGCACTCTGCTGGGATAGATATTTGCCCTTTTGGTGGGGAGTGGGGGGAGACGTTTGCGTTGAACCTGTCAGCTAGGATGTTGGCAATGTCTGTGGGTTTCAGTGTATTTTTTGTCATTTTGGACTAATTCTGAGCATATCTGGGAATTCCCACCCAGGTTCCTAACATAACTAAAGAAAGCCTTGTGATTATCCTTAGTGTCCTGTGCAATTTTTCTCTCGAAGCTGGCCTTAGACGATTTTATGAGTGTCCGTAGTTTTTTTGCTAATACTGATAAAAGATGCCTTCCCTTTTTGGGATTTTGCTCTATCATGTAGTAGCTTCCTCCTTCTATTGTATACTTTGTTTATGGCTGGGGTCCACCAGACAGGACGTCTGCCTTTGGAGGACCGGGTCTTGGTTTTATTTGGGATTGC
>NC_056751.1:249487871-249563926 GCF_019279795.1 Protopterus annectens
GTGAGCCAGTTAGCGACCCATCTAATGATATAAGGGTTTATGCCTAGTTAGGTGAGTTTGTCAATGATGTCTGAGTGGGGGATAGTGTCAAATGCCTTGGCTAAGTCCAGAAAGGCTGTATGCACAGATTTCCCTTTGTTCAGGGCTTGGTGACTGTCTTGAAGTCCATCAGGTTTAGCAGGTCTGCTGTTGATTTCCCTTTAACAAATTCAAACTGAGCAGGGTCAAGTGTTTGCAGATTACCTATATCTTTGTTTATAAGGTCCATGATGATCCGTTCCATGGCCTTGCAGATAAGGCCAGTCAGGCTAATAGGGCTATAGTTCTGTGGGTCAGTGGAAGCACCACCATTGTGCACGGGAATAACAGTGGCTGTTTTCCATTCAGCTGATACGAAGCTGGTGGTTAGACTACGATTAAAAAGAGTACCCAATGGTGTTGCTAATTCATGTTGGAGCCCATGTAGGATGCAGCCTGGGATGTTATCAGGTACCAGAGATGGTGTGTTTTTGGCCTTAGACAGGGCATTTACGACCTGCTCTTTAGAGATACAAGATTTGGGACAGATGGTAGGGATATCATAGGGTATGTGTGGCGAGGACAGTGGAGTAAAGTTTTCACATAACCTGTCAGCAGAAAGGTTAGTTATATCCACAAGCTCAGTAAATGTGGTATCATTAACTATCAGTTCGGCACATATCTGGGCCTTTCCCTTTAGGCTATGGATGTAACTATAGAATGCCCTGTGGTTGTCCTTTGTTGAGGAAGCTAACTTGGACTTGTAGTTTGCTTTGGAGGACTTCACAAGAAGTCTTATTTGCTTGTTTAAGCTGAGGAGGAAGTGTTTCCAGTTTATTAAATTCTCAAACAAACTGATATGGCATCTGAGAGATTTATTTATACAATGTCACTGGAGGCAAAGCCTTCACATAAAAGCACTCCTACCAGTTTATTAAATTCTCAAACAAACTGATATGGCATCTGAGAGATTTATTTATACAATGTCACTGGAGGCAAAGCCTTCACATAAAAGCACTCCTACCAGTTTATTAAATTCTCAAACAAACTGATATGGCATCTGAGAGATTTATTTATGCAATGTCACTGGAGGCAAAGCCCTCACATAAAAGCACTCCTAATGTTAATACAGTTGTCATTAGTACACATGCTGCACCCATCACACACAATTCAAAGCAGACACGAGGGTGTAGCAAGCAAATTCCTTTTTGTACTCATAGGCTTAGTGCTATCCCCCTTGGATAAATATCACTTAAAAAAATTGACATATCTGTCAAGATGCTGCCCCTCAAACACTTAATACATTTAGTTAAAATTTTCAGCTGTTCCCCCTAAAACTATTAAACACACTGTTCTTAGATTAGCAGTATTGTACCTGTTGTTAAAGGCCCTCATTTAGACAGTGGTAGACATAATATGATAGAGAAAACATGATGATTTGATGCTCAGAAAAAAATGTACTGAGTAAGTGCAAAGATTATGCCTGGTCACACCCTTGACCAGACACAGACTTACATATGTTGATGCACTTAAATGCAACCTACCTAAACCCCAAAGACCTCCTAGATGAAGTATACATAACAAACTCACTCAGCATCCCTGAATGCACTCTCTTAAAACACACACATCAGCACATACAGCTACATCTCATTGAGCCTCTATTTCTAAGCCTATAAGGCAAGCCACCACAGAATCCAACATTCTAGTCATTGGAGACTCAATTGTGAGACACATTGATCTCCCTTTCACCAGGCTGAGTAAGGAGAAAGTCATGGTCAGTTGCTTATCAGGTGCCAGGATCCACCACATTAAGCATGCACTCAGGTCATTGGACCACAAGTACCAATATAACTCAGTCACAGTCCACATGGTGTAAATGACCTGAGACATACATCCCTAGACTATATGAAGAGATATATTGTGGAGCTCTTGTAATATGTGTAAAATGCTACTCAGGGCTAGGATTTTACCTTCTACAAGGATGATGCCACAATATGAACAAAAGATGACTGACTTTTAATAATTGGTTTAGTTTCTGGTGTCATTCTAAAGGGTTATAATATTTGTCAGCATGGAAGGAGCTACTACACAGACAGGAACTGAAGGTGGAGGTGTCTCGATTTACATCAAAAATAAATATACATCAAGGCAAGTCAAAAAGGACAATTCCCTTGAGCTTTTCCACATTCAAATCACCACAGGCAAAATCCAATACCACTTCCCTGCAAAATGTAGGTCCCCCTCTGTGACCCAGGAAATCCATACCATGTACTTAAATTTATTGGAAACGCTAACCATCCAACTCAATACCATAGTAATGGGCAACTTTAATTACCCCACTATTAACCAGGAATCATATACAACACTAAACATGCAAGCACAGAGATTTCTTGATTTTGTAAACACAACCCCCTGGACAAGATTGTCATTACACCAGCAAGGGGTACAACCATACTGGATCTGGTCCTCACTAATATGGGGAAATGCTGCACACCCCCTAGTGTGATTTTTTTTCTGTTTATGTCAGACCTCAAGATGGTCTCTTTTGAAGTAAAAATAAAACCTGAAATCCCAGATAACCCTGGAATATTCAGGAACTACTCTATGGCTAACTTCCTATTATTAAGTGATAACGTAGCTAAATTTGAAGTCTCCATAAACCAAGAGAACATAGCTGCCTGTGCAGAACTGTTCAAGAAACCCTATACAAACATGTTAATAGCTGCATAGAGACAGCTGTACCCACTAGGAAGAAGTACAGAATTAACTCAGAAAAACAAGCCCCCCCCCCCCCCCCCCGTGGACTCTCCCCATCATCAATACTCTGTATAACAGAAGAAAGAAAATATTGGCAAAAATTAGGAGTTGCAGCACCCAGCAGGATAAATGCACTCTCAAACTAAACAAACAACTCAGAGAACAAATCTACTAAAGCTAAATTTTAGAAAAATTTGGCTTCCCAGGCTAAGAAAAAAAAAACATTCTATGGCTATATCCCCAACCTCAAAGGCAATACACAATTGTGTGCAGAGCTCATTGTAAATACAGCCACCGTGTACTGAGCCAGAAGATGTAGTAAACCTAGGAGCTGACACATTCAGCTTCAACCCCCCTCTCCCCCAATAGCCTTCCCTCAGGAAATACCATCAAATATAACTCCCCCCTACTATCACTAGGGGACATGTCCTTAATGCTGTCTCTAAGGCCAAAAACGCTGTACAAACGGGCCCAGACAATATCCCAAAATGTCTTCTAAATAGCATGAATCATGATCTGTCAGGTGCTCTGCAATTGCTATTTTACTGTAACCTCCAAACAGGCTTCATACATCATGAATGGAGAACAGCAACAGTCATCCCTCTGGGGGGCAATCTACAGATACTGGGAACTACAACGCCATTAGTCTCACTAGTCTCATATAAAAAGCCATGGAAATGATACATAATGACATCGGAAACTTTCAGACACTGGACCCAACCGAGGCTGGTTTAGTCAAGGGCAGGTCATGCCTAGCCAGCCTGGTAGACTTCTTTGAGAAGGTCACCATAGCAATGGATGAGGGTAAAATGGTTCACACTATGTACCTTGACCTGGCCAAGGCATTTAACATGATTCCCCAATCGGGCAATATTGACAAACTTTAGAAATTAGGTACAAACCCTTATGTCACCCTGTGGATAGCCATCAGGCTCACAGACAGGACCCAGAAAGTTAGGATTGGAGAGTCCACCTTTACAAAGAAACGAGTCACAAGTGGAATACCTTAGTAATTGGACCTGAGACCAGTCCTTTTGAGTATTAATGTATCTGAAGTCAAGGTCAACGTCAGTACCCTCTGGCTGACTAACTTTGCAGATGATTGCAAATTAGGAGTTATCACTGAATCGCCCACTGACACAAATGTTCTCCAGGAAGGGCTGATACAGGCAAACAACTGGTCCCAGAGCCATGAACTAAAACTAAATGCCAAGAAATACATAATAGCATCTTTTGGGAAGTCATTCACCCCTTGTAACTATCATATTGGCAATACACCGCTAAGGGTTGACCCAGTACTCAGGGACATGGGGACACACATACAGTAAATCTAGTCTTTGACTATCACATATTTACAGTGGTGAGGAAATAGGTCCAAGGAAGTCATTGTTCCACTGTATTTGGCATTCATCAGACCTATCATTGAGTACAATGCCTCCTTTGGTATGTATCCAAGTCATTCTTCCACTGTATTCGTCCTTCATCAGACCTGTCATTGTGTACAGTGCCCCCCTTTGATATGCACCTAACCAGGCACATCCAACAGCTGGAACAGCCACAGGGGTTCCTCACTAAAAGAATTCAGGGTGTAGGTAACATGTCCTATGCAGATTGTCTCCCTAGTCTGTCTTCTATGGGTTCTTGAAGGGAGATCTATATCTGGGATACAAGGCGTAGTTAGACCTCACTCTGATGGACCTCCTGCATATCCACAAAACAAACAGAACCAGTATTATCCATTGTAAAGACTTAAATCTTGCCTGTGATATAAATAGGTCATGCTGGAGATACAGGTATGCATCCCAGAGACTAAACCTTCTCTGAAATGGGCTCCCCATCCATGTGAAGCAGAGTTCCTCCCTTGCCCAATTCAAGTGTAACTGTGTCTATTACCCCTTGTGTGTGTGTCTGGTGTGTGTGTGTATGAAAGTGGTTTGCAGACACAGTAAGAGAAATACAAGCAAAGGCACCCAGGTATGGAAAAAATCACAACAGAAATAATAAGATCACAAAGGGAGAACACAGAGAAGATGATAAGTAAAGCTGAAGTTATGGAATACTTGCAAAGTGAAGGATTTAGTGTAGAAAGTCTAACACAGATTATATCACAACATGATGGAAAAATGAGTATCCCAAGAAAGGAAAAACTGGAGGGGCAGGAGACATCTAAAGAAGAAATATGTCCTTGTGTAAGTTAATATGGTGCAATATTTAAGCAAAGGAGAAAGCAAAACTAATCAATACAAAAGGACCAGCACCAAAGATATTTGAAAAGAAATAAGGGCAAAGGCATCCAGATATGGAAAATTTTACAATACAAAAAATAAGAAAACCGAGGGAAATGGGAAAGAAGGTTTAGTAATGGAGAAGTTAAAGAAATACAAAATTATGTTATGGATTACCTGCAAAGTGAAGGATTTAGTGTAGAAAATCTAACCCTGATAACACCAAAGCAAGATAGAATAATGAATCCACAAATTAAAGAGACATCAGTGAAGCGGGAAACATCTGATCAGTTGTCATATGAAGCTACTTTGGAGCCTTCAGTAGGAAACCAATATAAAAATTCCATTGAAGTTGCACAGGAAGAGAAGGAACAGAAAACTGTGGCATCTCTGATGTGGTCAGTGTTGTTGAGTGATATGTCAGTGAGTTCCCATATGAAAATGAAATGCATGACACTGGATGAAACTGAAGAGAATATGGTACAATGAAGATGTTCTGGAACTTTCTGTAGAATACTCACAGGGAATGGAGAATAATGAATGTGCTATCAGGTTAGACAAAAATGATCTAAGGGAAGAGTTGCTTGATTTAATAGAGATGAATAAACATATTAAGATCAGTGAAAGAAATAGACTACAGAAAAGTCTGATAAAACAAATGAACACAGTTATCAGGACTGTTCACAGAAATTCATGCGATAGAAGTAAATGGGATCTATTACTGTGCAGATAAATTAACAACAGATAGTCTAACCACAAAAACAGAGCAGTATGGGAAAAGAAAAGGTGAAATCACATGCCATAACTGAAGTATAGAATAGAGAAAACTACAAAGCAAATTTAAACAATTAAAATAAGAAGTGTCACTGATAGAAGAGTACAGAAGAGGGAACAGATCAACAAAAATACTCAGAAAGATAGACATGTTAAAATGATGCACAGTATCAGAACAGATCAGGATCTATCACACACTGTTGTAAATAATAAATTAAAGATATCAGCACAGGCAGAAAAACTTAGCAGATAAATATAAATGAAAATTAGAAAATAAGCAATTTATTGATGACCCAGAAAAGGTTAATATAGAATTGGGAAACAAGAGAAAAGGAATTGAAATTCCCACCCCCGAAAAGAAGAAAAAGACATATTTTAGAGAAATATCTATTAAGATCCTGTGGAACATAACAAAGATGTTGAATGGATAAAACTAGTAAGAGAAAGAATAAGTTAAAATCTACAGGATATGAAATGGGATAAAGTAACGGTCAGAGAAAATTAAACAAAATTAAGAAAAGTTCCTAATTGTAAAACCCCAAACCCACATGTTGTACATAACTTCTGGATAAAAGTATTAACATTTTTACAAGCAGATTTAGCCATTAGTAAGAACTATTTATATGCACACCCCAAACAGACACTAACCTGGTTAACAGGAAAAAACAATGCTCCTCCTCAAGAGCAAATCTGCAAACTCCCCTAAAAACTATATACCAATAACTTGCCTTCTGACGATGTAAAACGTATACGCTGGAACTGATCCCAGTAGAGTTTATAGTCATTTAGAAGAAAACTCAATCATGGCAATAGAACAAAAGGATAACAAAAGTCATATGGAACAAAGGAAAATTTGCTGTTAAAGTCAGAATGGAGAACTGTAAAAACGGGAAGAATCTAAGTATGGCATGGATAGACCACAAAAAAGCATTTGCCAGAATCTCATATTCATGGATAATACAAATGTATAAGATACACCCTACACTGATCAGTTACATTATAGTGATCATGAAACAGTGTCAAACCACTTTGCAGTTAAGCCATGATAAAGGAAAATTATTATTCCAGGGTGATTGTCACCACTGCTGTTTAGTCTTGCCCTTAACTCATTAAGCTGTCTACTTAACAAATTAGGTCATGGTTACAATTTGACTCCCAGGAAACAAAGTGTAAGGACTTAACTTCCGTTAGAGGGATTCTTTAAAGCTATATATCGATGTTAAGCGGGAATTGTAATCAAACCAGAATTAGATAAAAATCAGGCAGCAACTGAATGTGCCAAAAATCAAAAGAAAGAATATAAGGTGAAGGATAAGATGAGAAGGGAAGAAAGGTGGAAAATGCCTAAATATAGTTGCAAAGTAGAGAAAACTCTTGGAACAACCTCATGTCTCAGAAACAAACCCAGCAATGGTTAAGGAGAGTTGAATTTAAACCAAAAGATGAAAGGATAATATTGGCGGCCCAGTATAGTGGACTACATACGCATTGGTTTACAAAGTCCATTGAACATGTGGGAGAAGAAACAGACAAATGCGGGTTCAGTAATGCAGAAATAGAAACTGTCACACATCTTGTTTGCTGGGTGTAATGCACTAATGACAAAAGGACTGTATACTGAAAGGAATGATAATGTGGAAAGACAGTTGCATTGGGGATCGTGCAAACATTATAACAATGAAGTAGCTGAGAAGCATTGGAAACATGAGCCACAAAGCATTATAGAAAATGATAAAGTATATATCGCATGGCATCACCCATTACCAACAGTTCCAAAAATAGATGCGAGAAAGTTAGATATAGTAGTCCATGAAAAGAAGACAACATTGGTATGGCATCACCCATTACCAACAGTTCCAAAAATAGATGCGAGAAAGTCAGATATAGTAGTCCATGAAAAGAAGACAACATTGGCATTTATCACTGAATTTGCTACACAGAGTGACTACAGTATCTTTTGTCATAGCTCTAAACCTCTTAGCACAAAAAAGTCTGGACAAAGCCAAAAATAACAGGGGACAACACCCGAAAAATAGGGACACATTTTAATTATTGCTCTTATAAACTTAGAATGTTGCTAGAATAAAAGCTTTTGTGGTATCATGCATTTTCTGAAGGATATGAAGTTTTGAAAATCAAATGTCTGTCATTATTTAGTGAATTCTAGCCTCGATGAGTTGCCACAAAAATCCCCAAAACTCCGTTTATGATGGACAGACCAAAAATAGGAGGCAAAAATCTCAACATTCTGTGACAGTCTAGACAGTTTAGAGGTATGTCTTTCATACAGAGGCACAAAGTGATAAAATACCACAATTTATAGGCAGAAACAAAGGCAATGCAGAGGAAGGACACGCAGGCATTTCCAATAGTAGTAGGAGCAAATGGGTCTTATAAAACAGAATGTGCAATCATACTTAGATGTTAATGATGCATGTAACTTCATATGAATTGCAGAAGGGGTGAATACTTTTTCACATTGTGGGTGCTGTGAAGTGCGCTAATGGCTAACATCAAAGACTAAAACAATATGAATATTATGAACTTTAATTCATATTTTGACTTAGGAATGGGGTCCATTCCCAACATGATAGTAGAAAAAAAGTCGGAGAAATTAAACCGAGAGAACGCATGTAAACACACACACAGATATATAAAGATATATATATATATATATATATATGTGTGTGTGTGTATATATATATATATATATATATATATATATATATATATATATATATATATATATATATATAGTATATGTATATATCTACACACACACATACATGTATACACATATTCACACTCAATATATTTTTTATATATATAGACACACATTCTCACACAAAAATGTGTATATACACCCACATATACATATATACACAAACATACATGTATTGACGGGTCTACTTCACTTGCCCAACATCTCACATAACCGACATGCACAGACACCGCACATACCTGACACGTCAAAACCCCAACACACCTCTCTAAAACAAGCACACAACAACACACCCAAACAACATGCAAAACAAAAAAACACAACACTCTACATAAAACTACCTAGTTCCACTCACTCACACCCTGCCCACCATCTACATTAAACTAAACCCTTACCACTAAAACAAAACATACACTACAAATAAAAAATCTAAAACACTTAGCTGCACCCCCATACTCCCCGTAACTTAAATATACCAACTCCAAGATCGCACTACAACCTCCACAAAACCAAAAGCAGATTTCCTGTTCTGCTCAAGTTGCACTGTCGACCATTCAGAAGGCAGCGTTCTGACATGTTAGTCATCTGACACATTGAGCTTTTCGACTTGGTGTTTCGTGTGTCGGTCTATCTCAAGTAGACCCGTATTGACACACACACACACACATACACACACACACACACACACACACACACACACACACATATATATAACATCTATATCTATATATATATATATATATATATATATATATATATATATATATATATATATATATATATATATATATATACATACACACACACACACACATATATATAAAAGGTTTGGACTTTTTCCAATTACACTTGTGGTTAATTGATTAATTCAATGTATTTGTCTATTGGCTGAGCCTCCCTATAAATTCTCTGATGTTAGTATATTTAAATTGTCTGATGAAGCGTATGGTAGCATACGCGAAAGCGCTTACCTTCTGTTTGTTTTAATAATAAAAAGTAAAAAATTGGTTACGTGGAGAGTCGGAAGTTTTTTGTTATACATATACACACACATATATGCAAACACGCATAAATGTACATATACATACACACACGTATATATATTTATATACACAAGCGCACACATACTCACACACACAGAGATATATAGACGTGCATGCACACACATATCTCTATATACATTTTGACCCGTAAAGTCAAAGATATTCACAATTGGTTAATTCTACAGTGTAACCAAGAATTGCACAGTAAATTGGGGGAGAAACCAGCCTTTACATTTAAAGTGGGACATAATTTAAAATTTCTTTTTGAACATCCTACCATTCACAACCTAGTCAAGGAGGCACAACTAGTTGTGGTTTTTGTAAATATTGCCCCTACATTTACAAAGGAGAGCAAATAGTGATAGGTGATTCTCAGAGGATTACTTATTTGAAAAAAGGTAACTGTGACAGCCGTGGGTTAGTGTACTTTGTTACTTGTCAGGACTGCCAAATGTTTTACGTGGGAGAAACAGAGAGGTCCTTGCGTAAAAGGATATATGAACACCTTTAAGCCATTGAAACACAAAATGGCAACAACGCATTATACAAACACACACACTCTTGTGAGGTTAAGTCAGGATTCCATTTTGGGGTCCTAGAAATTATAAGGAAAGACATGAGGGGGGATTGGTCAAATGACGTCCACAGAAGTGAATTTAGATTGCAGTTGTGCTTAAATGCCACTAACCCCCCAGAGTTAAATGATCATGTCTCACTTGTACCAATATTAAAAGATAAGACAACTGTACTATGAGACTGTTCCTGTATAGTCAACATTACTTAGAATTGTTCACATTTTTTATTATTCACAATACTGTTTTTATAGTTAATCTATTTGTTTTATTTGTAATTGGCAATTTTAATTGAATTATTGAATAATTCAACTAATTATTAATTAACTAAAGGATAAAAGCAACCTTTGGCTTTATGGTAACAGTTTTGATAAAGTCCTGTAGTGTAGCAGACGAAAGTGCTTAACTCAGTCTGTGGCTTGTTCAATAAACTGGAGTTTCATTATCCTGACTGTTTATTGGTTCATAGGTAGGTACTAGGCTATCTGCCCGATAGCATTTATATGCCTAGCCAGAGTGTCTGCTTTCGCCACCCCATTGATTAATTAACTGACCTTCTGTTAAGCAGAGCCAATGAAGTGATCCCAGGGGTGTATGTTCTGTTACCCAATCACTCGTCAAGGTTTATCTTGAAGAGTGTTAGTGAGGGCCTCTGCCTGATGTAATTTGGAATGTTGTTCCAAAGCATGGGGAGTCTCTGTGACAGGAATCTATCCCTCCAGCATGTTCTATTTATTGTTGTGGCGAGGTTTAGCTCACTAGATCCCATGGCTGGCAGTGACTTGGGTTTCTTTAGGTGGAGCATGTCCATCAATTCTGAGTTGGACATGGCTTTGTAAGTCAGGCAGAGATCACCTCTGAGTAAGCGATGTGCCACTGAGTACAGCTGGAGTTTTTTCAGTCGGGCTGCATAGGACATATGTTTGAGACCAGTAATCCTCTTGGTGAGGTACTTTTGTGGTCTTTCCAGCTGTTGGAAGTGTCTTGTGAGGTACATCCCAAATGGGGCATTGTACTCTATGATGGGTCTAATGAGTGACGAGCAGAGGGGCACTATAACCTCTTTATTTCTAGATGCGAACCCTTTAGTAATTAGATGGGCCACATAGAAGGATTTCCTAACTACTTTGGCAATATGATTGTCAAAGGAGAGATTACTATCTACCTGGGTCCTCAGATCTCTTATTACCTCTTCTGTATTAAGGGGGCTGCCACCTATGTGGTAATTTGTGGGTGTTTTCTTTTTCCCAAACGGGATGACTATCCATTTTTTGGCATTTATCTTGATGCCATGACTTTGACACCAGGTGTCCATCTCAGTAAGGCCCTTTTGGAGGATGTCCGTGTCAGCCGGAGAGTCAGTTATGGCTCCCAGTTTGCAGTCATCTGCGAACTTTGTTAGCCATAGTCCTCCTGTGTTTGCCTGTACTTCTGAGAAGTATATGCTGAACAGTAGGGGTCCCAGGACCGAGCCTTGTGAGATACCATTTGTGACTGGTTTAGAGTCGGACCTGGAGTCCACTATTCTTACCGTGTGAGATCTGTCTGTAAGCCAGTCGGCAACCCATCTCGTGACGTAGGGGTTTATGTTCAGGCTGGTGAGTTTTTCTGTAATACCCGAGTAGGGAATGTTGTTGAAAGCCTTGGCAAGGTCAAGGTAGGCTGTGTGAACCACCTTTCCCTCGTCTATGGCCTTGGTGACTGTCTCGTAGAAGTCAACCAGGTTCTGCCTTTAACAAAGCTGAACTGGGTTGGGTCAAGTGTTTGGAGTTTCCCAATGTCTTTGATAATGTGTTCCATGATGATGCGCAACATAGCCTTGCAGACCAGGCAAATCAGGCTTATGTGGCAATAGTTACCAGAGTCAGTTGTGGCCCCTCCTTTATGGAGAGGAATAACCATTGCTGTGCACCATTCTATGGGCACGTAGCCTGTGGAGAGGTTGAGGTTGAACAGCGTGTTTAGGTGGGGGGTTAGTTCATTCTGTAGTTCATGCAAGACGCAGCCTGGGACACCATCTGGTCCCACTGACGCTGTATTTTTGGCTTTTGAAAGGGCTGTTTTTACCTGTGTGTCTGTGAGTTTTGGGACACTAAACTTTTCTGGTATTGTTGTGGGCCCTTTTGGAGGTGAGAGGGGGGTGAAGTTTGCACTGAATCTATCTGCCAGGATGTTGGCAATATCAGTAGGTTCAGTATATTTTGTGCTATTTTGCACTAGTTCAGTGCATATCTGTGAGTTGCCACTTAGATTCTTAACCACAAAGCCTTCTTTAGCTGTTATCTTTTGAATCCCTGGCTATTTTTCTTTTGAAGTTAGCCTTGGATGATTTTATGAGGGACCTCAGTTTCTTACTGATACTGATCAGGGATGTCTTTTCTTCTTGGGATTTGCTTTTTTTCTGAACTAGTTTCCTCCTTCTATTGTAGAGCCTGTTTATTGCAGGAGTCCACCAAACTGGTTTCCTTCTCTTAGAGGAGTGAGTCTTGGTTTTGCTGGGGATGGCACAATCCATGCATCCTTGTAGGTGCTCATAGAGTGCATTTGCAAAGGTTTCTGCATCTTGGGCAGCGGTATCCTTTAGCATGGGGGCTGTGAAACTTACCACCTCTGTCTTACGTAAGGTGAAGTTTGCTTTAGAAAAGTTTTTTACTGTGGTTTCCTTAGTTGGGGGTGGTGGTGGGGTGTGGACATCCAGAATGATTAGTTTATGGTCTGATCTAACCAGTGATGGGTTGACCTCCGGTGTGGAACACCTGTCGCTCATGTTGGTGATGACCAGCTCCAATATATTTTCACCTCTGGTAGGGGAGTTTACCATTTGATCCAGGGCATTTCAGTTGATGAATTCCAGGAAGTGCTGGGCCTGGGAATTTGTACTCTAGTAGTTTTCCCAGTGAATGGTAGGGTAATTGAAATCGCCCAATATCAGGGTGTTTGGTAGGACCTTCATGTTTTCCAGTGTCACCAGAAACGTGGAGTGGTGGTCCTGGGTCATGGAGGGTGATCTGTAACAGGCCACAATTTGCATTGCAGATTTGCCCGATGTTAATTGCACATGGATGATCTCGGAGGTATCATGCTGTGTCACTAACCTGGAGGTGTAGGTATCCTTAGGTAGGTTCATAGGTAGGTACTAGGCTATCAGCCCTGGGGCCTATACAAGCCCAGCCAAAAAGGTACCCTGGCTTTTGCCACCCAAGAAAATTATTTTCCTGTGCCATTGTCGAGCAGAGCCACAGAGATGATCCCCGGGGTGAATTTCCTATTTCCCATCCAATCATCAAGATTTTTCTTGAAGAGTGCTAATGAGGAGCTTTGTTGGATATAGATAGGTAGTTTATTCCAGAGTATGGGAAGTCTCTGGGACAGGAATCTATCCCTCCAGCATGTTCTGTTTATTATGGTGACAAGGTTTAGGTCCCTAGAGCGTGTAGCTCAGAGGGATTGGGATTTCTTTAAGTGGAGCATGTCCAACAGCTCTGGGTTTGACATAGCTTTGTATGTTAGGCAGAGATCACCTCTGAGTAGGCGATATGCAACGGAGTAAAGCTGGAGTTTTTTGAGACTGTCTGCGTAGGGCATCTGTTTGAGGCCGGTAATCCTCTTTGTGAGGTATTTCTGCAGCCTTTCTAGTTGTTGTAGATGTCTTGTGAGGTACATACCAAAAGGGGCATTGTACTCTATAATGGGTCTAATGAGTGATGAGTAGAGGGGAACAATGACCTCTTTTTTCCTGGATGAAAAACCTTTTGTGATGAAGTGTGCCACGTAGAAGGATTTCCTGACTACTGTGGCAATGTGATTATCAAAGGAGAGACTGCTGTCCACCTGTGTCCCAAGGTCTCTTATCACACTTTCGGTGTCAAGTATACTACCACCTATGTTGTAATTCATGGGTACAGAGTTTTTACCAAAGGGGATGACAATGCACTTTTTGGCTTTGAGCTTGAGGTCATGGCTTTGACACCAGGCATCTGTCTCAGTGAGGCCCTTTTATACGATATCCACATCGTTAGGAGTTTCGATTATGGCTCCTAGTTTGCAGTCATCTGCAAACTTCATTAGCCAAAGACCTTCTGTGTTAGCCTGTACTTCAGAGAAGTAGATACCAAACAGGAGAGGACCCAGGACTGAACCTGTGGTACTCCACTTGTCACTGGTCTGAAGTCGGATTTGGAGTCTGCTACTTTCACAGTGTGGGTTCTGTCAGTGAGCCAGTTGGCAACCCATCTTGTGACATAGGGATTTATACCTAGTTTAGTGAGTTTATCTATAATTCCAGAGTGGGGGATGGTGTTGAAAGCCTTGGCAAGATCTAGATAGGCTGTGTGAACCACCTTACCCTTGTCCTTTGGTGACTGCTTCAAAAAAGTCTATCAGGTTTAGGAGACATGATCTGCCTTTTACAAACCCGAACTGGGTGGGGTCCAGAGTTTGGAGATTACCAATGTCTTTGTTTATAAGTTCCATGATGATACGTTCCATGGCCTTGCAGACCAGGCTCGTCAGACTAATGGGGCGGTAGTTCCCGGGTCCGTGGTGGCTCCCCCCTTGTGAAGTGGGATAACCGTCACTGTGCGCCATTCAGCAGGCACAAAGCCTGAGGTGAGTCTATGACTGAACATAGTACTTAGGTGGGGTGCCAGTTCATCCCGTACTTCATGTAGAAAGCAGCCTGGGATGTTGTCTGGTCCCATGGATGCTGTATTCTTGACTTTGGAGAGTGTGGTTTTTACCTGTGCAGCCGTGATTACAGGAACTTTGCATTCTTCTGGTATAGAGATATTAGGGGGTGAGGGGGGGGTAAAGTTAGCACTGAACCTATCTGCCAGGATGTTGGCAATATCAGTTGGGTCTGTATATTTAGTGCCATTGTGCTGTAACTCAGAGCAGATCTGAATGTTGCCATTGAGATTCTTGACATAGCTATAGAATGCTTTGTGGTTGTCTTTAGAATCAGTGGCGATTTTGTTTTCGTAACTAGCTTTGGAGGATTTTATCAGGGATCGCAGCTTCTTACTGAGGCTGACCAGGGAGCTCCTCTACTCATGGGATTTTACTCTCTTTTGCAACAGTTTCTTCCTTCTGTTGTACAGTTTGTTTATGGTAGGGGACCACCAGATTGGCTTCCTTTTTTTGGAGGATAGCATATTGGTTCTGTTTGGGATAGCACAATCCATGCACTCATGTAAGTGCTTATAAAGTGCATTTGTGTAGGATTCAGTAGTCGTAACTGTATTGTCTGTCTGCATGGGTGTCATGAAGTTTGCCACTTCTGTCTTAAGAAGCATGAAGTTGGCTTTGGAGAAATTTTTTACCATGGTTTCCTTAATGGGGGGGTGGGGGCACAGGATGTGGATAGCTAGGGTAATTAGCTTATGGTCGGATCGGACCAATGAGGCATTGACTTCAGGTGTGGAACACCGGTCACTCATGTTGGTAATGACTATCTAGGATATTGTTGTCCCTGGTGGGGGTGTGGATAAGTTGATCCAGGGTATTGGAGTTTATGAATTCCAGAAAGCGTTGAGCGAAGGAGTTGGTACATGAGTAGTTTTCCCAGTTAATGGTGGAGTAGTTGAAATCGCCCATTATTAGGGTGTTTGGTTGAACCCTAATATTTTTCAGTACATCAAGAAAAGAGGAGTTGGAATCCTGGGGCATGGCAGTTTATCAGTAGCAAGCTACAATTTGGATTGCAGTTTTGCCCAGAGTTAGTTGCACTTGGATAACCTCAGCTGCATTATGCTGTGCAACTAGCGTGGAGGTGTGGATATCCCTAATGAATATGGGCACACCTCCACCTTTGGTGTTCCGGTCCAGGTTACATGGCCGAAAAGTGTGGTATGAGTTATAGCCTGGTAGTGCAGGGGTGCTCTCTGGAGCCTTGAACCAGGTCTCAGTCACTGCACATATATCGATGTTCTCCATTTTAAGGAGTGCCTCGAGTGAGTGCATTTTGAGATTTAGACTTCTAGCATTGAGTAGCATGGTGAATTTGTCATTTGAACCTTGCCTAAGAAAGGCACTATAGGGGCGGAAAGAACCTTAGCCAGTATCCAGAATCCCAGGGGTGGCAGGTGCAGGCCATCTCTGGCAAAGCATCGTGGTCTGTTGACCATGTCATCCCAGGCAGACAGATACTGGATCCAGTTAGAATGGCCCCAGAAGCTTAGCCAATTGTTGAAGTCAATCATTTTGTCCTTGTACTGTGGCATCATTCTGGATGATGGCAGAATGCTACTCAGGGCTAGGGTCATACCTGCCTGGGCTACAAGATCGGAGAGCACTTCCATGTCTCTTTTTATGTAGTCCAGGGAGGTATGTTTCAGGTCGTTCACACCAACATGGACAATAATAGAGTCATATTTGTACTTGTTGTGGAGTGACCTGAGTGCATGGGTTATGTGGTGGATCCAGGCACCTGACAGGCAGCTAACAGTAACCTTCTCCTTGTTTAGCCTGACGAGTGGGACATCAGTGTGCCTGACTATAGAGTCACCTATGACTAGTGTGTTGGGTACGTTGTTTTGCCTTATTGGCTGTGGTTGAGTGGCACACTGAGTCTGTGGGCTATGTGTCATTTGGGTTGTATTGGGGGATGGAGGTTGCTTGCGTTTGTGCTTTGGAGGTCTCTCTTGCTTAGACAGATTATTATTGAGAGCCTATGCAAATGTTTTTGTGTTACTATATCTAGATTTTGATGGTATAGATTTAGTGAGACTATGTAATGAGTGTGGTGTGGTGCAAGTGTTTATCTTCTCCTCTTGACTTTCAAGTTCAGTCTTGATTGGAGAGAGCTTTACCTCCAGTTTGGCTAGATAAGTGCAACTCTCACAGGTTGTAGTGTTGGATGGTAGGATGAGAGGGTTGTCTGTGTACATGAGGCAATTTCTACAATGTCCAGATTCATCAAATAGACAGGAGAGAACACTGGGAGCTGACCCTTGGGCATGCCTGAATAAAAAAATATTTTCCTCTAGATAAGTGAGGAAAGTGAGTACAACATCTGTTTTTCTCTAAGCAAGTGAGGAAAGTAAGTACCAAAACTGTTTTCCTCTTGGTAATGAGGAAGGTTGAGTGCTGTAGTAATTAGTAGGTTATTTAGTTGCTTACAAGTTTTGAACAAGTGCTGATCACGAATAAGCAAATTCAAGTGCTAAAACTAAGAATCTGTATCTGGACTAAACTAGTTACAGGAAAGGGGGGGGTGCAAATGTGGGCTTTTAAATCAGAAAGTTGAGAGAGATGGAAAAACTGCCCAAACCACCAATAACTACAATTTCTGGGCCAGAACCACTCCTTATGTGGTAGATAGGTTACCTAGTGCTTACCACTCCCACTGATAAGCTAGAAGGCTTCCCTCCAACACAGAAAGCTTGGGGGGGGCGGCTCAGAAGCTTACATGCAGTCCTGGATACAGCAAATCTGAATCTGGACTACACTAGTTACAGGAAATTTTTATATATATATATATATATATATATATATATATATATATATATATATATATATATATATACAGAAAAGTAGCTAAAACAGCAGTAAAAACAATTCAAATGCAGTGCAAGCTAGCACACTTGAGTATGTAGCAATGTTAGACCAAACAGTTTAAAAAATGCAATTAAATTAAAAATGACTAAAAACAAGTAAGTTTACTGTGATGAATATGGATCCACCCCCTCCTTTTGTGTTTCGGTCCGTGTTCTGTAGCTGAAACGTGTGGTATGAGTTGTAGCCCGGTAGTGCTGGGGTGATCTCTGGAGCCTTGAACCAGGTTTCAGTTACTTCACAGATGTCGACGTTCTCCATACTGAGGAGTCCTTCGAGCACGTGCATTTTGAGATTTAAACTCCTGGCATTGAGTAGCATAACCCTCAGTTTTTTGTTAATTGTGCTGTTTATGGAGGTGGGTTTGACTTTTGAGCCTTGCCTAAAAAAGGCACTATGGGGGCAGCAAGAGCCTTGGCCAGTATTCGAAAGCCTAGGGGTGACAGGTGCAAGCCGTCTCTTGTGAAGCAACACGGCTTGTCGAGCATGTCGTCCCAGGCTGACAGACACTGGATCCCCTTTGAATGACACTAGAAGCTTAGACAATTGTTGGAATTGATCATTTTTTCTTTATACTGAGGTATCATTCCAGGTGAGGGCAGGATGCTACTCAGGGTCAGGGTCATACCAGCCTGGGCTACATGATCAGAGAGCTCTTCCATGTCTTTCTTCATGTAGTCCAGGGAGGTATTTCTCAGGTCATTCACACCAACATGAACAATGACAGAGTCATATTTGTACTTCTCCTGGAGTGACCTGAGTGCTTTGTACTTCTCCTGGAGTGACCTGAGTGCTTGTGTTATGTGGCAGATTCTGGCTCCTGACAGGAAGCTAACAGTAACCTTCTGCTTGTCCAGCCTAGTGAGTGGGACATCAGTGTGCCTAACTATCGAGTCACCTTTTACTAGCGTGTTAGGTATGTTATTTCGCCTTAAGGGCTGTGATTGTGCGGCACACTGATTTTGTGTTTTATGTGTTGTCTGGTTTGTGACGGGAAGTGCATGTTGTTTGGGTGTCTGCTTTGGTGGTCTCTGATGCTTTTGCAGGTTTTTATTTATAGCCTCTGAGTATGATTTTGTGTATTTATGTGTATTTTTTGCCAGTGCTGTTTTAGTAGGTCTGTGTGCGGCTGGAGTTGTGTTTCAAGTGTTAACCTTCTCCTCTTGACTGTCTGTTCCAGTCTTGGGTGGAGACAGCTTAGCTTCCAGTTTGGCTGTATAATTGCATCCCTCGCATATGTTAGTGTTTTTTGGTAGGAGGAGAGGGTTGTCTGTGTACATGAGGCAGTTGTAAGATTGCCTCAGGATACCCAGATTCACCAGCTGGACTGCAGAGTGCACCTGAAGTTTCCCTTTGGTCATGCCTGAATAGTAGGGTGAGCTGCTTAGTCGCTTGGTTGGTGAGGGATGAATAAAGAGCCTTGCCCTGCTGGGCAATCAGTGTCAGGGTATATTAGTGCTTGTTATTAGGTCTGAGCAAGTGCTGGGCTGTAAGATGCTTTTTGAGTGCTTAGGTTGAGAGTTAGACTAGTTTCAAGGGAAAAACTGAAGAGGAGACTTAGTGGAACCGGGAATAATTTAACCGTAGCTAACTGGCACTGCCTGGTGTGCAAAACTGTGCAAATGTGGTTTTTATAGTAGGGAAATGAAAGAGATAGTAATTAGCCCAAAATGGCCAATAAACTACTAACTTCTGGGCTGGAACTACTCCTCCAGGATCAGATAGGTTGCTCAAAGCTCCCCTCTCTCACAGGTGAACAGAGAAACTTCCTTCTTTCCAAGTAAGGTATGGGCAACTCAGAAACTACTATCACAGCCCTGAATTCAGCACTAGCCTGAAAACTGGACTATACTAGCTTAGAAAGGCGAGAAACAAGGATTTTTTTTTTTTGAAAAGATAAGGCAAAAACAGTAAACTATACACCTAAAACAGCTTTAAACGACTATAAAAGATCAGAAAAGGCTATCGCACTTTAGTGTGTAGCCTACAACAGTTAAACAAATTATTTAAACAAAAAACTTTTTAAATGTGCAGCCAGTCAAATAAGTACAATATGTGAAAAAAACAAGCTTTTAAATCACAATAAATGCTGGAAAATCTGTGTTTAGGCGGAAAACAGTTAAGTATAGCAAGAAAGTACAGAAAACTGATACTTAATCACTCCGAAGTCTCTCTCCTAAGCTAGAAGGCTTGTATCAGTTTAAGGCTTTCTAGTGCTACCAATTGGTTAGTTACAGGAAAGATGGGAAACAAGTGCAGCTGTTGTCTTTTAAACCAGAAAGTTGAAAGAGACGGACAAACTGTCCAAATGGTCAATAAATTACAATTTCTGGGCCAAGAACCTCTCCTCTCTTGGTAGACAGGCTACCTAGTGCTTACCACTCCCACTGATAAGCTAGAAGGCTTTCCTCCAACACAGAAAGGCTTGTGGGGCTCAGAAGCCTACCAACAGTCCTGGATACAGCAACTGTGTATCTGGATTATGCTAGTTACAGGAAAGGTGGGAACAAGCACAAGTGCAGTTTTTAAACCAGAAAGTTGAAAGAGATGGAAAAAAACTGCCCAAATGGCCAGTAGCTACAATTTCTGGGCCAGGAACCACTCTTCTTGTGGTAGATAGGCTACCTGATGCTTACCACTCCCACTGATAAGCTAGAAGGCTTTCCTCCAACACGGAAAGGCTTGGGGGGGGGGGCTCAGAAGCTTACAAAGAGTCCTGGATACAGAAAATATGTACCTGGACTAGACTAGTAACAGGAAAGGCAGGAAACAAGTGCAAACACAAGCATTTAAATCAGAAGGTTGAAAGAGATGGAAAAGCTTCCCAAACGGCCAATAAACTATAATTTCTGTGCCAGAAACCACTCCTCCTGTGGTAAATAGGTTACCTAGTGCTTACCACTCCCACTGATAAGCTAGAAGGCTTCTCTCCAACACAGAAGGGCTTGGGGGGGCTCAGAAGCTTATCAACAGTCTTGGATACAGCAAATCTGTACCTGGATTACACTACTTACAGGAAAGGCGGGACCAAACGCAAAACAGGCTTTTAACCAGAAAGTAGAAAGAGATGGAAAAACTGCCCAAATGGCCAATGAACTACAATTTCAGTGCCAAACCCCACTCTTCCCATGGTAGATAGGCTACCTAGTGCTTACCGCTCCCACTGATAAGCTAGAAGGCTTCATTCCAACACAGAAAGGCTTGGGGGGCTCAGAAGCTTACCAACAGTCCTGGATACAGCAAGTCTGTATCTGGACTTGACTAGTTACAGGAAAGGCAGGAAACAAGCTTAGAATTTTTATTTTTGTTACAGAAAAGCAGATAAAACAGCAGTAAATACAATTCAAATTGTAGTGCAGGCCAGCACACCCGAGCGTGTAGCAACACTACGACAAATACAGTTCAAATAAATGCAATTAAATTAACAAATGACTAAAAAACAAGTGTAGAAGGCAGTAAATTAGAAGGCTACTAACAAGCAGTAATAAGAGTGCAGAGTAAGAGTGACAGAACAGATAGCACGCAGAAGACCAACTAAGACAGTTACAGTAAGAGCAGATGTATAAGATATATATATATATATATATATATATATATATATATATATATACCAACTAAGTTACAGTAAGAGCAGATGTATAAGATATATATATATATATATATATATATATATATATATATATATATATATATATATATGTTTTTTTTTTTTTTTTGAGGGAAGGAACAGAGCAGGATTAAGAGGCTACAGGGGTTGCCCATCCCAAATGCTCTTTTTGTGCACAGTAGGAGTGCCTGAAATCAGAATATGATCTCACTGCACTCAGTTGAGTGAGCAAATGAGATGGGCCCAAAAGGAAGTATTCAAATACAAATCTACAAGAGGGGCAAGCAATTTCAAAGCCACCAACATTAATACCAAAACAAGAACAGGGAGGGTGGGTAGAGAACTAACTGTAAAGAGACATAACTTCAGTTGAGTTAATATTCAGTGAAAAACACAAATAAATAAATGAAATACAATACTATATGCAAAAGAGCAGATAAAAGTGTACTTAAATTCACTTACACATCCAGCTGATTTCAGATAGATGTTAGCCGGCCAAAGCATTGATATTAAGCAGAGATAATATCTGGTCTGATTCCACAAGATGTTGTTGGTTTATCTGTGTGGAGTTTCTCCTCAGAGATTGCTTTTCATTTGGTAATTGTATATATATATATTATATATACACACAATATTCCAGCACTCAATATAAGCAGTCCTCCGGACTAAAAAACACAAAATACCAGAAAGCAGAGTGCAAAGAGGTTTAATGGCAGACAGGTTCAGCCACTTCTTCCACAAACCAGGTTTCTCTACATGGCGTCATCAGTGTGTTACCAGGAAGGGAAAAAACATGTTTAAATACATAAAACTTTAAAGTAACAGTCCAGAAATACTGGACTTGTTCTAACACTTTATGAAAAAACTTTGTGAAAAACATTAACCATGTCTAAATCATTTAAAGCAACACCCACCCCCCACTTATATATACTAACTCCGAGATCGCACAAACAGGAAACAAAAGCAAACTCTCACAAGCACATTCTCTAGTCCCTCACACACGCATCAAACATATCAGCACACTCAAACACACTCTAACTCCCACTCAAATCCCTTACAAAACACTCACTTACCTGACAAAACACCTAGATCTGCACACGGCACTGAGCACCATAAACACACAATCCCGGACATCACGTAGCGTAAGGCCATAACCACGAATTTGAGATATTAGAATTTGCGATTATGAACTTTCGCTATTTTAATTCGGGTTTATAGTCTCGAGATACTGGAATTCGACATTTCAGTATTTCAAGATTATAAACGGCTCCTATATATATAATATGCATTTGTATCACTTCACTGAAAGACCATTTCACTGACACCCATTTCACTGAGACCAAATCACTTAAAGTTCATTTCACCTAAAACTCATTTCACTGACAAGTAGTACTCTAAGGCAAGTCAAAGATGTATGCCCTTTTCCCCACTGTAGTGTGATCACACACATCCACCCTTTTTTGCAAGTCTGGGGCATCCAATGTAGTGCACATACTCTGTGACTGCACAATACTTTACTGTCCCTGCCGTGCTTTTTTGTTTTTAGGAACTCAAACTCCCATAAGTGGAGCACTGTATTTATCTGAAAATATATACTTTTGAGATGTACATATAAAAGAAATATAAAGCATGGCATATTGTTGAGACTTTAAACTTATGCTTACAAATAGACTAATGCCTGCCAACCATTTATTGCACAAAATCAGGTCAAAGCCTTAAATAATGGAGGGACAAATTACAAAAAATAGGGACTTTTTTTTATTATTGCTCTTATAAACTTAGAAAGTTAATAGAATGGCAGATTTTGCATAAGAATGGATTTTATGAAGGCAAACTTAAATGTCTGTCATTTTCTGCTTTCAATGTTCAGTGATTTGCTAGAAAATCACAAATTTATGAAAAACAAATGAAAAATATGAAGCAAAAATCAAATCTGGACATTGTGAGAGGTATGCATAGTGCAATGGATTTTACCACTGATGAGCATTATGCTGAAGAGATGCGTGAAGTAAAAAAAAAAACTTCCACTTTGCAGCGATGTAAGAGGAGTACTGCCAGTCTCTGTCAAGCTTAATTTAGAATAATGAAATTTAACAAGTGCTTTGTAGTTATCTAGTTGACTTTGAGTTGTGTCAGTTTGATAGAGCAGTGTTACATTATTCGGGTGCTTTTACAGTGTCATGCTGCACATTTTGGGGTGTGAAAGTCTTTTTTTCATAGAAAGGGTAAAGTGTGTTGTTGACATGCTGCTTTTTTAAATCATTAAAATAAATGTGTGCATTATTGACTTTTTTGAATTGCAGTGTGCATTGTTATGTGGGGCATTCTGCAAAATTATTTACAGATTAGACATATACTTACTAGTAGTACGTTGGATTGTTTCAGTGACAGTTTTGTACTGCAGGCAATGTAGTAAATGGTCGCTACAGTTTATACCTGCCTGGATGAAGGACTTTACTGCTCATCAAAAAAAAAAAAAAAGAAAAAAATATTATTTTCTATTTTATTATTATATTATTGTTCTCCCCTCCCCCTTCTCTGTTTATTACCTTAAGACAAACCCAAAGTTAATAAATATTACCTGTGGCAGGCACCATTTTTAGAACTACAATTCACTCTGCTACAGGCCCCATAAAGGCTCAGTGTCTCTCCAGTAAGTGTTTTACAACTGTAAATTCCTATTTTTGTTGAATTGTGTTAGACATTTTACAACTGTATATGTTTATGTTGAATTGTGTTAGACATCTAATATGATTTATGCTTTATTACTGGAAGTTACTATGGCATGCTAGCATTTTGTCTGCACCAAGTTGTTTTTAGTATAATAGTATGGTCTATTTTCATAGCTGCACCTTGTTCACTAATGTTATTCATGTAATTGTGTTGTGTGTAGACAGCTCATACTAGTGTCTAATTATTTCTATATAATTGTGCTGTTACTGGTGGATAGAATCACATTAGAGAACCATGACAGATTGCTGCTCGCTATATTTTTATCTGTAACTGCATAACTGTTTGGGGTTTCTTTTCTAATGTTCTTCCAATTGGCTCAGTATCTGCATATACTAAATAGTTGGTTCAAGACATTGTCTTGCATGCGGTAGCTATTTGCTCAGTGTGTTTTTTATAATCTTTATAATATATATTTACCATCTCAAAAGTGCTTACGCCTCTCTGTACTCTTCTTTTCTAGACCTAACACCAGTCTTAAGTATTCAACTGCGGTACCACCTTTAACATTCTTGTAAGAAAAGCGAGTCCGGGTCTGAACTGTCTGCAAACAGCTACAGTTAACTTTGAGTATGTGTCTACCTGTTTGGGCCAATATTCATTTTCCCCTGGAGAGCCCTCTGCTTTGGTTGTAAGCAGCCCCCCCCCACACACACACACACACACACACACACACACACACACACACACACACACACGCATCTTCCACTTTCTCTTATTCCCTTCTGTTAGCAAATAGTATCCATAACTGATCAATACTGTGTGTTTGTAAATTTAAACTGAGACCACAGTGGCCTACTGATACAAGGTTATCCTGTTTTTCCACCTGAGAAATTAAGAAATGACTTAGTTTCAGAGCAGTCCTTGGTCAATTGTGATTGTTTCTTAACACATACTTGTCTTTGCTTTGTGATTGTTTCCAGCCACTCATACAAGCAACTAACAGGGTCTCTACCCGCTTCGCTCCCCACCCTGCCCCCTATTCCCTCCCACCCCTGGTGGTCCCACCTTTATTGCACTTAAACCCCTCCCATCTTTCTAATAGCCAACCACAGCACTAACCCAACACTACTTCCTCCATCTTCCCACTACTATCACACCTCCTCAACTAACATGTACAAGCATACCTTTCCTATGCTCACTGCATGCACTCTCCTTGCATATCTTACATCCTACCAAAGCTTCATCATTCCCCCACTCAACCACTACCACTGTACTACTACTCACACCACCACTCATGTCTCACCCACACTCAGCTCCCCTCCCACAAGCTGAAGAACCATCCCTATGCACCCCCCACATATTCTACCAACTATATTACTCAAACATAAAGCATCCCTACAACTTAACATAGTAACCCTCCCACCATACCTATTACCCACAGAGCACAATCATAAAGTTTCCCTTATAAACAAACATATTCAAAAACTGAGAAAACTAATAATCTCATGCTTATCAAAACTAGCCCTAAGTGGAGACATCCACCCCAACCCTGGCCCTACCATCTCCAACCCCAATCTTCATAATCAGACTAGAAACTACAACTTCTCCCATATTACAGCCAATAGAAAGCCAAGTGACTTCCTTCTACTATGCCTAAATATTAGAAGTATATCCAACAAAGTCCATAAACTCCATGCCACCATAGACTTGTACTCCCCAGATATAGTCATCCTGACAGAAACCTGGCTAAAACCTCACATTACCAGTGAGCAAATACTCCCTACAGGTTACGGCATACTAAGAGTAGACTGGCTAAACAAAAAAGGAGGTGGTGTAGCTATAATATTTAAACAGCATCTAAACATCCAGATCTTAAAATCATCAGCTCCACAAATAGGCAATAAAGAAATAATATATACCAACCTCAAAATTAACCAAAACAAAACCATCAACATAATTGGATGCTACTTCCCACCTGGCCAAAACATCCCTCCCTTCAGCTGGTCTACTCACCATCTCCCCCAAGAAACTATCATCTTAGGTGATTTCAATATTGACTGGCAATCCTGTTCTGGCAACAATCCAACCCATCATGTACACCTTCATGGCTTCACTCAACTAGTCCAGTCACCAACCAGGATAAATAAAAACTCCACCAAGCACACTACCCTGGATTGGATACTAGTCAGTAAGAGCCCCCTGTCATATATAACAGGCTGCTTATCAGATAGCCTCAGTGATCACTCCCCAACATTCCTACTCAAAAAATACCTATACCAAGCTAAACCTGTCATCTACCGTCAAATACGTAAAAAACTAAACTTTAACCCACTCACATTCATCTCATCCCTCAAAGAATGTAACTGGCATCCTCTAAAGTACCTCAGTCTAGATGATGCAGTTGAATTTTTTAATAATACCTTCCTTAACATCCTTAATTACCATGCCCCAATAAGATTTTCCAGAACCAAAGCACAACCCTCCCCATGGCTACAGAAAACCATTAAGTCAGAAATGAAAAACAGGGATAAAGCCTGGGAGCACTGGTGCAAAACCAAAACCCCCTCAGCTAGACAGAAATTCCTAGAACTATGCAATAGAGTCAAAAAGCTAATAAAACAGGACAAATCCCAATACTACCAGTCTGTCCTAGACTCCTCACAACACAGCCCCAAACAATTCTGGTCCTCCATAAACTCCATCCTCCACCCAGGTAAAGTCAGTACCCCTCCTCCTAACATCCCTCACTCCTCAGAAAATATTGCTACCTCATTCAACACACACTTCACCCAAACCATACTATCACTAGCTAAACAACACAAACCCCCTCCCCTCCAACCCACACCTTCAAATAGTAATCTCCCCACTGTCTTCTCTTTTTCTCCTGTACCTACCTCCAACATAAAAAAACTCTTAACTAAACTTAAACCCACCAAATTAGCAGCAGACAGCCTCCCAAGTGAATACCTACAAATCGCAGCTGATGCTCTGGCCTACCCAGTATCCATCTTGATTAACCGATCTCTGTCAGAAAGTTACGTTCCCACACTGTGGAAAGTATCACATATAATTCCCCTCCACAAAGGTGGACCATCCACAGAACTAACCAATTACTTCCCCATAGCTATTCTCTCTCCACTCTCCAAAATACTAGAGAGATGCATACACTCTCAGGTCTCAGACTACCTCCTTACTAACAACCTCCTTTCCAGTACTCAGCATGGTTTCCGACCAAACCATAGCACCACCACTGCCTTACTCTCCTTTACTAACACTATCCTTCAGCATAAAAACAATGGCTATCTCTCCTCTGCTACTTTCCTAGACCTATCTAAAGCATTTGACATGGTCCCACACAAACAACTTATCTCTGTCCTCAATAACCTATCCTTCTCACAATAGGTCACCAACTGGTTTCAGAGTTACCCGTCTGACCACCAACAATCCGTTGTATGGCAGAATGACATATCTCCCCAACTAGCTGTCTCCATAGGGGTTCCCCAAGGATCCATCCTTGGACCCCTACTCTTCTCTGTTTACACCAATAATCTAGCCTCTGCCACCAAACATGGCACACTCATACAATACGCAGATGACTCGACCATCATCTGCTCAGCCCAGTCCCTACCAAAACTGCAAAAAGTCACACAGGAAGCCTTTTCCTCTGTTGAAACTTGGTTATCCGATGCCCAATTAATACTCAACCCAAACAAAACTAAACTACTCATCTTCCAACCCACCAAACATACTCAAAACAAGTCTCACTTTAACATCACATCAAAAGACAACACCACTATATACCCAACTAAACACACCAAATTGCTAGGAGTGGAAATAGACAATAAACTAAAATTTGACATTCACATATCCATGACTATAAAAAAGTCCACAAAAAACTAGGAGCATTATACAGAAATAAGCAATTTCTCACCAAAGCAGCAAAGATTTCAATAGCAAATTCCCACCTCATCTCCACCCTACTTTATGCCTCTCCAATATATACCAACCTAAGGCAATGTGATCTAAACAAGCTAGAGACCTGCTACAACAGAATCGCCAAATTCGCCACAGGGGCATCCTACCATAGTCACCACTGTCTCTCACTTGCTGAACTGGGCTGGCTTGAACTCCCTCACCTCCTTCAGTGGTATCAACTCTCACTCGCCCACAAACTAGTAAACCATCCACTAAATGTCCCATCCCTCTAGAATCTACTCCAACCCTATCGCACCACCAGACCACTAAGATCCAGCAGCAAAAATCACTTGCAGATCATTAAAGCCAATAACTCTGCTGGTGAAGCACTATTCTCTTGCGCCATAGCCAAATTATGGAACTCACTTCCACCCACAATTACCTCCATACCATCATGCACCCACTTCAAAACTTTACTAAAAGCGCAACTAAAAACATGCTGGCTATGCCCTTGCAACTTCCACTCTAATATCATCCACCCCATCCAACCACTACCTTTCTTTCCACTCCACTAATTACCTTGATTATAGCAAGCTCAGATGCTCATAAGCCAGTACTTATTATACAGCACAAACTTCTTCTTCTTGTAACATTTGTTAACGTCTGGTATGCACTTCACAGATAAAGATTCTAGTTGTCTACTGAAGTACTATGTTCTTCATCTGTAAATATGCTGTAAGTAATTGCTATGTAAATTGTTATTCACTATGTAATCCAATGTATATACTGTCTGTTTATTTTAACTGTGGAGCTTTTCTCCCTGGGCCTCTGCTGAAAATGGACCTACGTCCAGTCGGACACTCCCGGTCAACAAATTTAAATAAATAAATAAATAAATTTTGTTTACACCCTGCTTTCACGGGTGATACAACAATCAGATTTTAGTTAAAAAGTGTTTTTACTTTCAAACTGCAGCAAACAGTTGCTACAGTTTAGACCACACATGGAGTGCTATGGCGCTGAAGTGTGATTGCAAATGTAATACCAGCTTTTAAAAGCCAGTATTACATAAAAGATGGATTGGGAATCGGTTGATCACGTGCCCCCACCGCCACACTTCGCCCAAGGCATATCTCTCAAGTGTCCAAGTTTTCTCAGAATGTCCAGATTTTTGCCTCATAATTTTGGTCCATTCCCCATACATTTTGTAGTTTTATGACAAATCACAAGGATTGACATCACTAAATAAGGCATATATTTGAATTTTAGACTTCATAAACTTCAGAAAAATGCAGTCGTAGCTCTGCTGACTCAGGCAGCCAACTCAGCAACTCCAATGCAAATTATGAAGCAGGGGAACGTAAATGCTGGTAGTTTATTCCAAAGGGAATAAAAACAGGACTGGAGCAGAGGTTTACACACATTTTATGAAAGTTGATGCTGTGGGTGGAACAGTAGTAACACAAAGGAGGATGTAGTTAGTTAAGTCGGTGGTAAAGTTTCAGCTCCAGCCCGAGGCAAGAAATGGAGATCAGAAAATGAGACAATGCCTCTTTAATCTGGAATGTTCTGTATTAAATCTGTAGACATTTCAGGGACAGTTCATGTGATAGCACTTTTAGCATTTCAAAGATGGTTTGTTAGCAAAGTGTGTCATTTGCCTGTTCTTCTGGGGCTGGGGACCAAAGCTGCATTTCTGTTAGGCACAAACAGGGATATGTTGCTATTGTTACTCTCCTTCTTTGTTTTTTTTGCATCCGGCCTGTCTTTAATATTTCAAATCCCTAGACTATTTTATGTTTCTGTGTTTTATCTGGGAACAGTTATTTTGTAGTTATGTGATACTTGTGCATTATCCTTCTGTTGTCTTTTAGGACACCTAGGACTATGCCACCCTGAGAATCAGGTCATTGTTGAAGCTTTTAGGTGACATGGTGCCTTCCTGCTTGAGAAGGGACGTGGAGATATGTCAGGCAGAATGCAAATTTGGCAGCAGATCATTGCAGACGTTAATATAGTGGGCAGTCACAACAGGACATATGACCAGGTGCACCATAGGGCCACTGACATGATCACATCTGCACAGAAGAACTCAGCTGCAGTGGCCCATGACCAGATGGGTACCAGGGAGGGTCTGCTACAGAGCCACCACTAATAGGAAATGAATTCCTGTCCACTTTCCGGGATCCAGACAGCTCCCAGGAAAGTATAGAACAGCATGTCCTTGACACTGGCGCTACTGTTTCAGGGACAGCAAGCATGTCCCAGGAGGAGCTTCTAGGTAGGCTTTTGTATCTCAGTTGTTAAATACTGTTTTATAGTAAAAACACTTAAAATCAATGCATTAGTTCTGTTTTACAAGAATTTTTTTTTTTGGGGGGGGGGTTGCAAATTGCAACAGTTAACAGCACATTCTGATTGATTACACAGGGGCAATGATGAGGATCATTTTTTCTCGCAGCCCAGACACATGCTCTATGATATATCTGGTTTAAGTGTGTGCCTCATTATGGCATTCTTCACCAGGTGTGTGTGCATTTCTGATAGGTGTCATCAGCCACAGCTCCAATGCATAACCTGCATTCCCCAGTAAATAACCCTTTGGGATATCCCCCCTAGTGAACATCTGATACAGTTGGGAGGTGTGCCAGATATGTGAGTCATGGCAACTGCCTGAGTTGCCAGCACACATGTTCAAGATGATTCCTTGGCATTACACGTGACTTAGCAGTTAATAGTGTGGAAGCCCTTTCTATTAATGTAGTTCCGTCCCTCTTCCCTGGGTTGTGCCTTAATTTCTACATGTGTGCAATCTATGGTACCCAGTACTTCAGGGAAGTGTGCTACAGGTTAGACCTCCTGCATATTTCTGGCCCTATCCTTAGGCGTAAGGGCAAATATATGTGGTCACTAACATGTTGGAGGATAGCATTCAAGAACTGATGGAGGATCCTGGATGCTGATGCCTGTTACTCCCTCAGCATGTCCCCTGTTGGTATCTGAAAGGTTCCTGTAGCTAAAATTCTAAGTGCTACACATACCTTTGTCTCCACCGGAATGGGTTCTGCTTGGTTTGCCCTGGTCTATGTTGAGGACAACAGAGGTTGCAGAGTTCCCATAGTGTTTCTCTATCCACCCTGTCTTGCTCTGTAATTTTCACATCATGTAGCTTATGATAAGTTAAATGGGGTCTGAAAACTCTTCTCCTTGTTGGCCTTGGTCTATTAGCAGCAGCAGCAGCATAGACTTCAGCTTGTTGCACATACACATGAATTGAATTAAAGAAACAGCAGCCCCTAACATTGTTTCTGTGTAGACTCCTTTCTATGGCTGTATTCCAGTAGGTTTTGGAATTTGCAGGGAAAACACTGAGTCTACATGGTTGCCTGGTTGCCTTATAGCTTGTTGTATAGCTCCTCCATCTTGGATTGGTTGATTAGCATACAATTCAGCTGCTTATGCTGTAATTTACATGCCATGGTGTTTACCTTCTTTGCACAGCATGTAGAGTCACCTATTAAATCCAAAACAGTGTACTACCACATGCGCATCATGCCACAACATGCACACAGTGTAAACGGACCATGTAGGCTTTATTCAATCTGGCCGATAGTGTAGCACAACAGCTTGCTAGATGTGCCTCTGTTAGTAAACATCATTGCCAATGGCCATCATGTAGTATATAGTGCCAATAGCTTTTTTTCACTATTCATAAACTATAATTACAAGTATATTTATGGATATAATGTATGAATGTATTATGCTTAACAGAAATGTACCCAACTCAAGAAGACTAACCTGCTCTATTAAAGAACTATGTAATAAGCAGTGGTACCACTGCAGTTAACTAACTTAAAAGAAAGCTATGGAAATAAATAAAAATGTCTATCTTTTGTAGGATGATATTCACATAAAGATGGTAAGAAAACATTCATATACTTTGTAATTACAAGCTTAACCAAATAAAATATATGCAGTCATTTGAAATGTTTACCGATGTTCTTCATCTCACATTGCTGCAGTCCTTACATATGGGTAGTCCGCTGTCCTCGGTCGGCCCGAATACCAAAGTATTAGGCTGACGTCGGTCAAGGCGCTTAAAACTGACATCAGGACGTCAGGGTACAAAAGCGCATGACCGATGTCATTTCCTCAGTCTTTTTTGCCGCATGGTCCGATGCAGAAGCAGCGTTGCAAGTGCCGTTCGGCGTTCTGAAATTTTTCGAGTTCGGAGTTTCAGACCGAATCCAAGTTGGCTAAGTACCCCGTTGGGGATTATTTTGGTTTTTCTTGCCTCAGTGTTTTACCGGATGTCAGAAAAGTGAATAACTGTATTTCTTGTGGGAAACAGATACCGCATAGGGATTATCATTCTTTGTGTATTCCTTGTTTGGGGCCTGAGCACGACGTTGTTGGGTGTCGCTTTTGTGCTAGGTTCAATAAGCGCACTATTAAGCGAAGGTTGGATTGTGCTAGGCTGGTCTTTGGGAAGCGGTGCAATTATAATATGCCGTCGGATTCTCCGGCGCCTGCTTCTGAAGAAGCGCAAAGACAAAGCAGTTAAACCCAGGCAAGATGAGTCGTCCGTTCCGGACGCCGGTTCTTTAGAGGCTTCAGTGGAACCGGTGGTTCCGACGGAGGCTTCTCTGGAGTCTCAGGGGGAGACTTTGATTTTGCAGGAGGTGGTCTCTCAGGAGGCAGGTCAGGCTGAAGGGGCTTCCCAAGTTACTGTACTCCCCTCCCTTCCTAGGGTGGTTAGGCCTTCTCCTTCTGTTTCCAAGGCTTCTCCCAGAGGCAGGCCAGTTTCAGCTTCTGTTGGTGTCACTCCTAGTTCAGCAGGGTCTGTGCCTAAGAAGCACATGCTTAAAATGGCAGAAGATTTAATTACTCTGATTAGAGGTTCTATGCCCCCTCCTGATAAGAGGCCTAGGGTGGAGCCAGAGTTGGGAAGTTTTGAGCAGGCTTGGATATTTCAGAGTCTTCAGCTGAAGACTTGCAGGAGTATTCTCCTTATTCTGATTCTGATGCAGATGATTCCACTCCTTCTGCTTCTCCTCCAGAGGATTTTTCTTTTTCAGAGACACTTCATTCTATGAGGGAACATTTTAAGTGGGAAGGTCAGGACTTCTCTGATTCTAGGAAAAGGCTTAGGGAGTTTTTGCTGTTACCCCAGCATAG
The DNA here is from genome assembly GCF_019279795.1 of Protopterus annectens. Taxonomy (NCBI): domain Eukaryota; kingdom Metazoa; phylum Chordata; order Ceratodontiformes; family Protopteridae; genus Protopterus; species Protopterus annectens. The sequence goes on from NC_056751.1 coordinate 249,520,910, forward strand.
GCCCTTGGCTATACCCCCTGTTCTGGATGTTGTGGAAGATGTGTTTGCAGAGGCTTCACTTAATCCTGATTCTCTGCCTCCTGCTCCTGTTAAACCGGATAGGTATTACAGGGTGCCTGAGGCTCATAAATATCTTTATAAGAGTCCTAGGGCGGACCCAGAAACTATTGGGACCTAAGGGTGTCAAGGCCTCTGTTGTAAAAAATCCGGTTCCTCTAGATAAAGAAGCCAGAGCTTTGGATAGATGGGGAAAGAAGGTCTATACATCTTCTACCTTAGCTATGAGGGCTTTGAATTGCCAGTTTCATATGTTGAAATATCAAAACTTTCTTCTTTCTCAATTGAAGTCTAAGGTGGATGCTCTGGCGGAAGGCATTGAGTGTAAAGAGTTGCAAGATTTGGTGCATGTCTCTGAACAAGTGGGTAAGCATTCATTACAGTGTGGTTTTGATGCTGTGCAGGCCTCGTCTAGGGTGGCTGCCACTGGTTCAGTTCTTCGCAGGCACGCCTGGTTAAAGGATCAGAATTTATCTGACCATGTTAAGACAAGGATTTTGGATGCTCCTTTGCAGTCTGATGTGTTGTTTGGTTTACCTGTGGAATCGGTCTTGAAGAAAATGGAAGACAAGGCTAAGTCTATGCAGGCTGTTAAAGATTTTTTGCAAGTTCAGCCTCCGAAGTTTAGTAGGAATTGGCCTGCTAAGGGGTGGACGTATCCTTCTTATGATTCTCAGTCTAGGGGTAGATCTAGACGTGGTAGGGGCAGAGCTCAGAGTTCTTACAGGCCTAGAACAGGGAGTTCACCTGCACAATCTTCGGGTGAGGGCAGGGGCCAGTCCTTTCGTAAACAGGCCCAATGACCTACTTTTTCAGCTGCCAGATCCTTCTTGCCTGGCAGCACCTTTGGGAGGAAGGTTAGCACTCTTCAAGGAAAATTGGATGTTGATTACCCAAGACAAATGGGTATTGGATATCATACACCAGGGTTACAAGTTTTATTTCCATACCTTGCCTCCTTTCAAAGGCATGCCGGACGTTCCTCCTCAGCAAAGACTGGAGGCTCGCAAACAAGTTTCTCTACTACTTCAAATAGGAGCCATACAAACGGTTCCTCTGCCAGAAGTGGGCCTAGGATTTTATTCTCGCCTGTTTCTAGTACCAAAGAAAGGAAACACGTGGAGACCAATTTTGGATTTATCCATCCTCAACACATATCTGGACATTCTCAAGTTCAAAATGTTAACGTTACAACAGCTTTTACCTCTGCTGGGCAAAGATCACTGGATGGTGACTCTGGATCTCAAAGAGGCTTACCTTCATGTTCCTATCAGGCCCAGTTGCAGGAAGTATCTGCGTTTTCGGGCTGGGACTTCACATTATCAGTTCTCTGCATTGCCCTTTGGCTTATCTACTGCCCAGAGTGTTCACGAAGGTTCTGGCTCCAGTGGTAGCTTTCTTCAGGCTAAGAGGAATACAGATCTATCCTTATTTGGACGATTGCCTGATACTGGCCCAAGAAAAGGACGAACTTCTTCATCATTTACAGTATGTGATGGCAGTGTTAAATGCCTGGGGTATTCTGTGAACGAAATAAAGTCCAGTCTAGTACCCTCTCAGGACATGTGCTTTCTGGGTGTGAGACCGAATACAGCATCCCAGATGGCCTTTTTGACCCCGGACAAACAAAAGAATCTTTCTCTTTACTTCCTCCAGTTGTCTCATCAGTCCAGGCTGACTGCAAGGACAGTCCTTCAAGCCTTGGGGTTCATGGCATCTTGTATTCTGGTACTTCCCAATGCCAAACTGCATATGAGGAAGCTACAATGGTATCTCAAGAATGTATGGACACAGCACTGCCAAGATTTGGACACTGTCATTCAAATAATACCTTGCATTCAAAAGGAATTTTTGTGGTGGGCTCAGGAATGTCACCTAAACAAGGGACTCTCTGTGACCCGGACAGAGGAGAGTCCGATTTTAACGACGGATGCCTCAGACAAAGCTTGGGGAGCTCATCTACATGGAAAATGGATACAAGACACGTGGCCTGCCAGACTTCAACATCTACATATCAACTTGAAGGAGATGTTAGCAGTCCAATTACAACTGTCATGTGGTACATCAACAAGCAAGGGGGAACGCATTCTTATCCTCTATGCAGACAAGCAATGATTTTGTGGGAGACTGCTCTCAGTTTACAGCTAAATCTTCAGGCAAGGTTTCTGCCAGGAGCACAGAACTCCTTAGCGGATGTGTTGAGCAGACAAATTATGGATCCCCACGAGTGGAAATTGGATCCTCATGTATTCCAGAGGTTGAACAGTGTTATGGGGAACTCCAGACATAGATCTGTTCGCTTCTCCACTAAATTACCAGCTGCCAAAGTTTTGCACAAAAAGGTTTCATCCCTCAGCTTGGAAAGTGGATGCTCTCTCATTCAATTGGAGCAATCTTCACGTGTATGCCTTTCCACCTCTGCCTCTCCTCCCAAAGGTACTGCTGAAGGTCAGACAGGACAAGCCAAACATGATTTTAATAGCTCCAGATTGGCCTCGACAGCACTGGTACCCATTACTGAAAAGTCTGGTACAGGAGCCTCCATGGCCTTTGCCTTCGATTCCTCACCTGCTGTCTCAGGAGAACGGTCATTTACTCAATGTCAAACTTCATTGTCTTCATCTGACAGCCTGGCATATTCTGGTTTAAACCCTGGAGGGTCTCAGCTTCCACGACAAGTTTTGAATGTTATTTTGGAGGCCAGAAGGCCTAGTACAAGGAAAGTTTACGCAGATAAATGGAGGAGATTTTTATTTTGGAGTGCAGCAAAGGACTTTGATGTTTCTAAACCTAATTTAAGTGTGGCGCTTCAATACCTTACTGAGTTATTGGACAAAGGTTTGTCCTTCTCCTCTATAAAGGTTCATGCTGCAGCAATCTCTGCTCACTATGACTGTGACCCACCATTATTTTCTCAGCCTTTGTTTAAGCAATTCCTTAGAGGGGCAAAGAATATAAGACCCCACGTAGAGCTCCTACTCCTGCTTGGGATCTCAATTTTGTGTTGGAGAAACTCACTCTACAACCTTTTGAGCCTGCAGCATCGGCAGAGTTGAAATATTTATCTTGGAAGACTGCTTTTTTGTTGGCCATTACTTCTGCGAGAAGGGTTTCTGAATTACAGGCCCTTATGGCAGTTGAGCCTTTCTTAATTTTCCACAAGGATAGGGTGTCTTTGCGTACTAACCCTTCTTTTATGCCTAAAGTGGTTTCTAGTGTGGCTTTAAACCAAACTATTCATTTGCCTACTTTTTATGCAAACCCCCAAAATAAAGGGGAAAAGATTTTGCACACTTTGGATATGCACAGACAGTTGCGATATTATTTGAGCAGAACTAAAGGGTTCAGGCAGTCTCAGCAGTTGTTTGTTTCTTTTGCTTTGGGTACTCAGGGCAGACCTGTTTCAAAACAAACTATTTCTAAGTGGATTGGTTTTTGTATTGCTTTCTGTTATTCCCATCATGGTAAGGAGATTCCAGCTGGGATTAGGCCTCATTCCACTAGGGCTACTGCCACTTCTACAGCTTTTTAAGGGGTGGCTACTAAAGATATTTTGGAAGCAGCTACTTGGAGTTCAGTGCATACTTTCTCTAAGCATTACCACCTTCCACTTTCTCTAAATCTAGGGCTGGATTTGCAACTGCAATTTTACAAGGCATGTTGGCAGCTCCTAATGCTTTATAGTTTTGCCATCCTCCCTTTCCTCTGCTTTGGGATTCTACCCATATGTAAGGACTGCAGCAATGTGAGATGAAGAACATAGTACAGTTTTGTACCTACCATAAATGTAGATGTTCGAAGATCCACATTGCTGCAGTCCAATTTACCCTCCCTCCTTCCCCTCTGTTGTTGAAGGTGGTGGTGTGGTTTGTGTTGTACATATTGTAAATATGGTTAGTGCACGGGTGGTTGGTTGGGTTTTGCTGGTTTTTGGCTTTGGCCTGTCTTGTTAGGGCCTTCTGACATCTGGGGCAAGAAAAGACTGAGGAAATGACGTCGGTCATGCGCTTTTGTACCCTGACGTCCTGATGTCAGTTTTAAGCACCTTGACCGACGTCAGCCTAATACTTTGGTATTCGGGCCGACCGAGGACAGCGGACTTACCCATATGTAAGGACTGCAGCAATGTGGATCTTCGAACATCTACATTTATGGTAGGTACAAAACTGTACTTTCTTTTCCTTTAATGTCCATCCATTTCTAGTTGCTTGTCTCTTCAAATTAGTTAAAGACCATTCCATTTCTTCAGGTTAATCCAAACGTTTATTCTTCTGAGGGAATTCCAAGGCATTTTCTGAGGTGTTAAAAATCTTTAGTCCTTCTGGTAGAAAAATCTGAATTTTTGCTGGAAAAATGAGTTGAGCCTTAATGTTCATTTTCTTTAGACTTTTTATAAATCTGATACAAGCTTTTCTTTTTGTCATCACTAATGAAGAATAATAATTATCAAATCTGATGATATTTTCTTTTATTGTTATAGGTAAGTTTGCCCATGCAATCTTCAGAACCAAATCTTTATCCTGACTGGAGAGAAATTTGACAATTACTGATCTTGGAGTTGGTGGATTATTTTTAAAGAAGTATTTGACAGAGATCTATAAGCCCTCTCTATACTAAAAAAGAGAGCTTCAGGTAAGTTCAGAATTTCAGCCAACCAGTTATTTATAAACTATATCTTAATGTTTCCTTCCTCTTTCTCCAGAATCCCATAAATCCTGATGGTATTCCTTCTAGATCTGCTCTCCAAGTCTTCTAATTTCTCCAGAAGTAAAGTGTTTTGTTTGAGTACAAATTCTCCCATCCAAGTAATTAACTGCTTCTTCTGTTGTTGAAATCTGTAATGAATGTGTTTATACCTTTGTTCAATATATATCCATTTGTTTCAAACATTCTTCCTTTATATTGTCCATTTTTATTTCTAGTTTATCCATTTTAAAGAAAGCTCATGAATGGTACTCAAGATAGACTGCAATTCTTCCTTCAGTGAATTTTCTTGGGAACAGCCTTACAGTTGCATATTATAACAAATCATATGGTATTTTTCTGACAGGAAAATCTACTTCTTCTTTCGGCTTTTCCTGGTTAGGGGTCGCCACAGCGGATCACCTGTCTGCTTATGATTGGCAGTGGAGTTTTACGGTGTTGAATTGCCAGCCCGGCACCCAACCTTCCACAGAAGGCACACATATACACGCACTCACACCTAGGGCCAATTTATAATGTCCAATCCACCTACAGCATGTCTTTGGGATGTGGGAGGAAACCGGAGCACCCAGAGGAAACCCACGTGACCACAGGGAGGACTTACAGACTCTGCACAGAAGGCACCCCAGCTGAGGATCGAACTGGAGAACCTCTTGCTGTGAGGCAACAATGCTAACTGCTGCATCACCACAGCTGCCCCATTTTTTGACAGGAAAATAATACAGAAAAATCATAAAACTTGATTTTTCTTAAAATAACCTTTTAAGTTTACTTGTATATTAAAACTGTTCAAAAAAGAATGTTATGTGAATTCTGAATATAAAATATGAAAAATAAGCAGAGTGAAAATGCAGTGCTGCTAACTGATCACCATCTTGGTCGTGCCTTTCCTGAATTGTTTCTCAGGAGCGTTATCACACTATTTTCCTCATTAACTGAATACTAATATACTTTTTTAGGACATGCTGTCCAACAGAAACTCATCTGTGCATGTGTAATGTTGTGCATACTTGCTGTATATTGTTTCTTACAGCTATTAGCAACCGTGCATCTGTATCTCTACTTAACTTCAGCAGTGCAGTACATTATCTTCCTATGATTCTCATGGGCACAGTATAAGCTACATAATTATAGGATAATACCAGTATGTTCTATGTAACCAAGTCTACTGCATTTATATTGTACAATGCCACTGCTTTTTCTGGCATTTTACTTTACAGCTATTAAAGCAAATTGTTCAGTATGCAAAGTACATATTGGCATTTAATGAGTTAAGTGCTACAATGCACTTGTATTACTTTCATTCCTTATTTATTTTAGCCATTTTTAATAAATAAAAAAAAAAGCTTCCCAAATGTTTTTATTAAACTGCAGACCAAATAAATTTTATGTACCCCTCACTGATGACAACTGAGGAATAACACAAGGTGCGTCCATAAACTTTAATGAACGCATCTTGGTTGCATGTGAGGTAATGCATCAATTAATGTCTGTGGACACAATGTACGCTTTCCCTAAGTTAACTTTACTGACGCTAAAGTTTACTACTTAGCCTCAGTGACAAAATCAAGGTGAAAGCAGTATTTTTAAAAGCGTTTTTTTTTTTTTAGGAAAGGATAAGCTGAATACTATTACTGATAAAGCAAAAATGCTGTTCGGCACATAATATATACCACATACTGTGATGGCATGGTACATTTATTTTGATGAACAAATCGCTTTAAGTACATTATGCATTGCATTATGTATGTTATCCTATACATATTGGTCTGAGTGTGACGGTACTTCACAACGAGCTACCCATGCAGCATGGTATTTAATTAATCTTGTTGCTTTTCACTATGTTTTCATCCACTGGGCACTTATTATCAAAGAAGCTTCATCTAGCAACTTTATAACTTGCACCAATGACTTTAAAGTTAACTGTTTTACTTTATAGGGTCCAAGCGACAAAGCATCCTGCGTGGAGTATGTTAGAGCTTCACCCTTCACATAGCAAATGTTGTTGATTTGAATCCATTGAATTAAGTGGATTGTTCAACATTGGTTTACTTTAATGCACTATAACCTTCATCATCCTGCCTTGAAAAATTTGTGGTGTAGGTAACATCTGCCTGACATTGGTTCTGTGAGCACTCCCATGGTATTTGAGGAAGATACATGTGATTATACCATTAGCACACTGCAGAAGCTGACTGTTAATGAAACAAGACTCCCTTAAAGTGTTGCTGAGGCCTTGTTTCACATACAAGTCCAATCTATCATGCCAAGTACCAGTGGTGAACCTGTGATGACGTGAAATGTTTCATATTGTGGTGCTTTATCCTTTGAGGATATCGGGGAATGACATGAACCTCTCCTCAAGCCACAGCATGGAGATGAGCACTGCATTTAATATTCTGAATGCAGATGTATCAGTGACACCAACTATATCACAAATAGGTTGACAGAATGTTTCTGTAACAAGGAAGTGTGGACTGTACATGTCCATTAGGATAGGACAGTCATGATGCCCAGTGCAAGGATCATATCTACATGACACGCATCTAATATGTAATGCAGGGTGATCCTACATCTATAATGGTTTAGGATCTCCTGTAATTTTGAAGAGACAGTCTATGCATTGTGCTTACATGCTTTTGGAGCTAGTGTGTGAAAAAGGATACAGCACCTACACCAAATTCCTTTAATGCTTTGAACATAACCAGTCTCACTACATTAAATGCTATGACATTTATGTCTTTGCCTTTGTACTCTTACAAAATATTTTAATGTCTCAGTTCTATATATTTAACAGAAATGCCTCTAATGTAATTGTCTGGAAGGTATTATAACACCACTACCCAACATACCTCTCAAATGTCCAGAACATCTAGATGTTTATCTCATGTTTTTAGTCTCTTCCTTATGAAGTGTGTGGTTTTCTAGCAAATCATTAAGGGATGAAGTCATTAAAGAATGACAAACATTTGAGTTTCAGATTTCATATCATTCAGAAAATGCATGATAAAGTAAAACCTGTTACTCTAACAACTTTCTAAGTTTATAAGACCAGTATTTAAAATCTGTCCCTGGTTTTGGGCCTTTGTCATAGGTGCATAGGTACTTACTAGGCTATTAATCTGTGAGGATCATAAGAAGCCTATCCTTACACTACCATGGCAGGTTTCAGCCCATATATTTTGCATACAAATAACCCATCAAACAGGCTGAACAAGGATATAGGTTTATAGGCTGGTACTAGGCTATTGGCCCTAGGGCCTACACAAGCCTAGGCATAACAATTCCCTGGATATTTCTTCCCACAATATTTACTTCCCTGGACCCCTAGGGTAAATTTCCTATCTTCCATCCAATTGTCAAGGTTCCTTTTGAAGAGGCCAAGGAGGCGCTGTGCTTGACATGTATGGGCAGTCTATTCCAGAGTATGGGGAGTCTCTCGGTCGGGAACCTATCCCTCCAGCATGTTTTGTTCATTGTGATGACAAGGTTTAGATCACTGAAGTGTGTGGTTACCCATCCAGTCATCTAAATTTCATTTGAATAACGTAAGATAGGTATTTTGCTTTATGTGGGCAGGAATCATTTTCTGTGAACTTGAGCTGTCTTTTGATTTTTTTTTGGTTTGGTTTGGTTTTATCGGTAAGAAGCAGAATGTATTACACTTTGAGCTCTGATCAGTCTTTGGTTATTTGTGCTGTTAATGTACTCACATAACGTGGAAAATACAAATATTATTGGTTCATACCCAGTACTTAGTGATAATGGATTAATCATCCATGAAACTATGTTGAATCATTTAATTAAGGTGAATATAAACCCATTTTTAACTGAAGGTCCTGCCACTGTAGAAGAAGTGAGTAAACAGTCATGTGGAGATTAATTATTTAAGTGGAGATAGAAAGACAACTTGAAGGATACAAAAAGTTGCAATGGCAATGTTTCAGTTTTCAAGCATACATAAGCTTGGGAATTGTACCATGAGGCCTACCAGTTTTAAAAATACCAATATATTGCGATAAATATCTTGGATTGCTGAAGAAATGTCACAAACTTAATCTCAAAGTGAGATTGTCTTATATGAAATGTATAAATAATTCTTGGAACAATCAATTCATAATTCACCTTCCATTAATTATTTTGAGAAGAATTCTGAGAATAGGTTGGCACAAGTCACGAATTTTGAGCAAAGACTAATAGCTACTAAGAAAAATAAGTTGACGTGATATAAATGATTTTAAGAATGGTAACATCTTCTCTCTTTCACGGCAAGAATATAAAAGCATTAATTCAACTACCACTTAGTATCAGTTAACAATGATGCTGAGGGAAATATTGCCCATCAAGTTGATGCTGTAGCTACCTCAGAACCCTCATAAGCTGATGTTATTGTAAGTTCTGGGGTTGGTAACTATTGCTGATGAATGCCACAATGTACTCTTAATATTAATAATGTTGAGGATTTTCCAATGCTTCCAGAAGCTGTGAAGACATTACTACTGTAGAAGGCTGAGGCAATGAATGCAAACAGTTTTTTATTATGCAAGGAAGAGAGAAAGGAAGATGAGGCGGAGTAAGAGGAGGAAGACATGTTGAACAGTCCAATAACTCAAAGCAAGGCATGCCGAAGAAGATGATATATAATATTTTAAACTATATGGTTCATAGGTAGGTGCTAGGCTATCGGCCCAAGGGCCTAAGTAAGCCTAGCTAACAAGGTTCCCTGGCTTACGCCACCCAAGAAAGTTAATTTCCTGTGCCCCTGTTGAGCACAGCCACAGAAGTGATCCCCGGGGTGTATTTCCTATTTCCCATGCACTCATCAAGATTTTTCTTGAAGAGTGCTAATGAGGAACTTTGCTTAACATAGATGGGTAGCTTGTTCCAGAGTATAGGAAGTCTCTGTGTCAGGAATCTATCCCTCCAGCATGTCATGTTTATTGTGGTGGCAAGGTTTAGGTCCCTAGAGCATGTAGCTCGGAGGGATTGGGATTTTTTTAGGTGTAGCATGTCCAATAGCTCTGGGTTTAACAAAGCTTTATATGTTGGGCAGAGATCTCCTCAGACTAGGCGATATGCTACAGAGTAAAGCTGGAGTTTTTTGAGACGGTCAGTGTAGGGCATCTATTTGAGGCCAGTAATCCTCTTTGTGAGGTACTTCTGTGGCCTTTCCAGCTGCTGCAGATGTCTTGTGAGGTACATTCCAAAAGGGGCTCTATTCTCCATAATAGGTCTAATGAGTGCCAAGTAGAGGGGAACAATGACCTCTTTTTTTCCTGGATGAGAACCCTTTTGTGATTAGGTGTGCCACGTAGAAGGATTTCCTGACTACTGTGCAATGTGATTATCAAAGGAGAGACTACTGTCCACCTGGGTCCCAAGGTCTCTTATCACACATTTGGTGTTAAGTAGACTGTCGTTTATGTGGTAGTTCATGGGTACAGAGTTTTTACCAAAGGGGATGACAATGCACTTTTTGACATTGAGCTTGAGGCCATGCCTCTGACACCAGGCATCTGTCTCAGTGAGGCCCTTCTGTATGATGTCCACATCATTTGGGGACTCTACTATGGCTCCTAGTTTGCAGTCATCTGCAAACTTTGTTAGCCAGAGGCCTTCTGTGTTAGCCTGTACTTCAGAGAAGTAGATAACAAACAGGAGAGGTCCCAGGACTGAACCCTGTGGTACTCCACTTGTCACTGGTTTGAAGTCAGATTTGGAGTCTGCAACCTTTACAGTGTGGGTTCTGTCAGTGAGCCAGTTGGTGACCCATCTTGTGACTTAGGGATTTATATCTAGTTTAGTGAGTTTAGCTCTAATTCCAGAATGAGGGATGGTGTCAAAACCCTTGGCGAGGTCAGGATAGACTGTGTGAACCACCTTACCCTCGTCTACGGCTTTGGTGACTGCCTCAAAGAAGTTGGTCAGGTTCAGAAGGCATGATCTGCCTTTCATAAACCCAAACTAGGTTGGGTCCAGAGTTTGGAGGTTACCAATGTCTTTGTTTATGAGCTCCATGATAAGTTCATGGCCTTGCAGACCAGGCTAATAGGGAGATAGTTCCCAGGAACAGTGGTGGCTCCCCCTTTGTGGAGTTGGATAACTGTTGCTGTGTGCCATTCAGTGGGCACAAAGCCTGACATCAGACTATGATTGAACATGGTGCTTAGGTGGGGAGCCAGTTTGTTCTGAAGTTCGTGTAAAACGCAGCCTTGGATGTTGTCTGGTCCCATAGATGTTGTATTTTTGGTTTTAGAGTGCAGCTTTTACCTGCATAGATGTGATTACAAGGACTCTGCATTCTTCCTGTATAGATATGGGCTGTTACAATATTCATAACATGAAATATCTGTTTTCAGCAGAAGACAATTTTGTACCAACTCAAGATTCTTTTTTAGTACAAGTGTTTTTGGACTTAAGAGCATTCAGTAGAAATTTGAATTTGAAGCTTATTTTTCCATCTGACAGCGGTAGTATAGTTCCTTCTTTTAAAAAATAAAGCACTTTTGTTCCAATAATTCACCCTATTGTTTAAGCATTTTATAATGTTTGTGAACAACAAATATACAAATGTATGAGCTATCTGAAGAATCTAAGATGAAGTTTTACAATTTAACTGTAAATGATTTTTTGTCTCTAAAAACTTTGAAGATAATTAATGACATTGTAGTTAAACCAATTGTAGTGGGTAATCAGAAAATGACGGAATGAGTGAGCATATGTAATCTGACAGAAGAACTTAGGATCTAAATACTGTATTCCAAATAGTAAACTTGCATTCCATCGCTTGAGTCTGTATTCAGAACAATTATATACTTTGCCTTTCTGAACACATTGAATTTGACATAAACAATAAAGACTGTACTGCAGTCATCGGGGTCTGAGTTATCTGTGTACAATGCTTAGTTTAATTCTGCGTGCTTGTTTTTGTACTACTTTAGTTCAAAATGTTAATAAATCAGATTTGATTACGACAAGTATTAATTTGCAATGCATTATGTTTAAGTAATTATATGTATAAAGCAATAAAGTCTACCACCGATTAACACTCATTTAAAAAAAAACAGTGTTATATTCTTGCCTAAAACCTGACATTTGCTTTTAACATCCTTATTGGTACATTGTAAGGAACATTTCTATATAAGGCAAGGGAAAACTGTAGGGCTAAAATGGGAAGGAAAAAGGGAAGGACATTTCTGAATTAAGTCTGCTGTAATTACATGCAACAATCAAGATCCAGACAAATGAATTTATTAATACATACTTCAAATGAAATAGTGACATCCTTGCTATCTCGTAATCAGAGGAAGAGTTCTGTTTGAGATGTAGAATGAATTAAAATCAAAGTGATCATACTTGTCTATAATGTAAATATTCAACTGTTTACCTCACTATGCGGGAATAGATGCGTTGTGTATGTAAAAGAAATCAGCAAGGTGAAACGCTTCCTGACAATGGATGAGTGAATGATACAAAATAAAATGAATTAGTTTGTTTGATTTAAGTATGAGCTTATTTAAAGCCCTGTTACTATGAGAGTTCTATTAATAAAAAGGGTATGAACTTAAAGCTGTGCAAAATGTGTGGCTTGTATTACCTGACCTTGCTTGTTAAGCTATCCTGATTATAATTATGTAGTAAACAAGATAGCACTGCAAGGGTTTGCACCTCTGTGCTTTGATTATTCTGCTACAGAAGAAAAATAAAGAGTGAGAGAGAGTCAGAGATGGAAACGGAAAGCAAGCGAATGGCCTTACACAGTGGGAAATCAGTATGGTATTCAAAAGTGCATTATTCCAACACTGTACATTTTATGGAAGGTACCTGGACGACCTATTGATATTCTGGGATGATACACGTGAACAACTGGACCAATTTTCTGACTTTTTGAATTTAAGTACTGGGTTCCTAAAACTTACTATGGAGGTCAATTCAGAGGTTATACTTTTCTGAGACATCTCTATACAAAAAGACAACACTAGCCACAGATTTATTTCATCCCTGTTTAGGAAACCTTCTTATTCAAACACTTTATTAATTACACTTTGACAGTTGCCACCCCACACATCGGAAAAAAATCATTGGTAAAAGGACAGGGGGTTAGATTGGCTAGAATGGTAAGTGATAATACTATCTTTATTGATGAGATGGACAATATAAGGATGATACTTACCAGACGGGGGTACCCTGGTCCCTTTGCAGACCCAATTTTAGATGAAGTGAGAGAGAAAAGATTATGGACATTTTTTTCCACTGTTAGGAGTCACCAAGACCTAACCTCGTTAGGGGATTACACCATTACAACAACTGACACTCAGGGAACAAGAACCAGACCCTTTTCAGATGCCATGGTGTTAACTTTCAACCCCCTGTTTTACAACATTAGGGATGTACTGTACAACAACTGGACTATTTTTACAACTGACATTAATTGTAAATCAAAAATAGGGGAAAAGCCATGTGTGGTATATAAGAGAGATTTCTGTATTAAGAACTTGTTGGAAAGGAGTAGATCATATGTGGACATTGCCCACAGTGTCCATTTATTATTGAAACCAACAACATTCACATAAGGGGATATGGTAATGTTCACCTGAAACAAAGATTCAACTGTTTTAGTAGGTGTTTAGTTAATATTGCCATATGTCAGTCGTGAACAATTTTATATTGGGAAAACTATAAACAGTTTGAACAAACGTATTTACCAGCACTTGTACGATATGAGGAAGAGCGATTTAAACAACACCCTGGCCAAGCACATTATTGAGTTTCCACAACATCACTTTAAGTTTTCAGTTTTAGAACAAGTACAAAAAGATGGCAGTAGGGGAGGGCCAACTGACCTTTTCCTTGAATACAAGGAGCTGTTTTTGCAACACAGATGTAATGCCACACAAAAACCTGGCTTAAATGATATGTTATCTATTTCTTGTTTTTTTAAAACTCAAGTCTGAATTTCATGTGCGAAGTTTGTTACAAACAAATTTGTTAGGAATAGCTATACTGGTTACAATTAATTTGGGAAATATAGTATATAATAGAGAACTTCTCTTTGTTGCCTGCCTCAGTTCTGGTTCATTTTAGTATAATTTTATGCACATTGTTTAGGATTTGATTGATTGTGCTATTAGCCTATGAAGTTTTTAGTTGTCAGCGTGATATAGTGGGTTATGTATTTAATGGAGTGTTTGTTTTTTAGATTGTATTCTGAAGACGTCGTGAGGCGAATGCTGAAGTGTCTTAGTGGATCTACCAGTGTTTCCTTGCTTCTACAACTTTCATCGTTAAAGAGAGTAATAACCACCATACAGAATATTACATTCTTAAAGTTGCAGACAGTATTCTAAGAACTGACGCAACACATGAATGGAGAAATGAGATTTTGCCAACAGGGATGACTATAATTAGAGCTACAGAAAACAGGCAAGAGATGAATGAAAATATACTTAAGAAATCTGGTAGACTCCCTATTGAAATGTCAGTATCCAAAATCCTGAGTGCCGGCAACCCCCCCCCCCCAAAAAAAAAAAAAAACTCCAGAAGAACAGCAACTCTTGAAAACTGCTCTTCTCCTTCAAACAACCCCCCCCGCCTCCCCCCCCACACACACCCAACTTATATAAATAAATTCTGAAATCACCATATCTTGGAGAAAATTAAATATCCTGAGAAAATGTAATTTTGGACTTGGTATATGTAAGCCCATTTTTTGGCCATTCAGTCTCTGTGTTTTGGAAATCACAGTATTAGCTCCGAACATTTAAAATGGCTACCAAACAGGCAAAGGAAACAAGGTATTAGGAGCAAATAACTAGAGAAGAAAAAGTAATAGGGTGATGAGACCAAAAAGAAGTTTAGACTGCAGGTTAGAAACTGTGTTCCCTTTCAGAGATTGATATCACACTGCAGGCAAAGTGAAGAAGACAGGGGAGCCCTAAGGGAAAGATGTCCTCTGGTAGATTTTTAGTGATATCTAGAACAGAAGTTGGTGTTAAAATGGGGATAATTAGTAGGGCTTATAAAATATAATAAACAGAGGAGGTTAGAAAATGTTTGGGAAGAAAAAAAACCAAGAAGAAACTTCACAGTGTAGAGAGTGTGATGTTAATTATGTTATGCACTTGGTTCACTTAATAAAAATCAAACTAACATACGTGCTACAAAATAATCAAATAGAAAATAGTAGGTATTCTACAGCTAAGTTAAAAATGGAATATCCTTTATTGAAAATCCTATAACATTTTCAACTCAACTGTGGACTACCTACTCTTAAGATGCATTCATTTCTAGCTTACCACATATTTCTCCTTAATTACACTTAAATATTCAAGACTGTGGGACACACTGTATGGAATCTCATTTTTCAGCCATGTTCTACATGATTCTAGTATTGCAATACCATTTATAATATGTTATGTAATCTTATTTTAGAACATATAACTTTGTCTTTATATAACTAAATGATTGTAATATTTCACAAATATAGCTTAGATGATCAGAGTACTGCATGAGTTACTACAAAGGGTATAATGTCCCCTTTATTTGCCTTCCTTAGGTGAATAGCTCATAGACAGGATGCAGATAACTCTGTCCCTGTCTCCAGGTTTTGTACCAATGATGCAGTGCAATTTCCCACTTGGAAAGTTTATGTCAAATCCTTCAAGCCATTGCCTCTAGTCTGATCTACTTCATATTTTACGTTATAGTAAATATTTGGAATTTGTGGCACAGATCTTTTACCCATGTGACTCAGTGATTAGCACAAGGGATAGTGGCATCTTTTGACTAAGGCAGTCAGAATTTAAACCTAAAAGGACTCAGTTTTGGGTAGAATTGATGAGTTGGCTGAAGAATCCCCCTCGTGCCCTTTCCGTTCTTACAGTTGAGCAGTTTCTGTATGGCCTTCCACCTTTTTATCCTCTCCTTTTCTGGACTGGTATAAAAGGTTATGATTGCTTGATCAAGCTGATAATAATGTGTTTGGTTAGTTGGCCTTGCTTATGCCAACGGGACACAGAGGGTACGCCACTAGGCAGGGACTGGACAGGTGACTGGGGTGGGCAGTTTGGCATGCTTCCCAGTCAGAGACTATGCAGCATACAGAGGTCTCAGGGTGATTCTTTTTATTTCCCTCTGTTTTAGTTTATCAAATGTTGGTTGTGGATGATGATTCCATTTATTTTAGAAATGTGTTATTGTCACATAATAAACTGGTTGCAATGGTTGTGGAGTGTCTATTGTGTTTTGTTGTGATATAAAGCAGGACGATGGAGGCAAAATATATTTTTTCTTTTGTACTTACCAGATGCAAAGGAAATCAGCAAGGTTCAGTCTTTATAAGAAAAGGGTAGTATATTAAGACAAGCAAAACATTTTTTAATCAAGCATGTAGTCACAGGGCAGCTTCTGCTAGTCTCTCATCAATGAAAGAAGGAAAGGGACTGATATACCATCTCTGCACAGAGCATGTCACTACTGAATATCAGAGAAACAGAAAAACAGAATCCTCACCTGTCTTTTGCTGCTTACCTCTATGGTCACAGGCATAAATGATTTTAGTAAACAAGAACATTATGAAGGAAATTAAAACATCATGTTTTAGTTATTCAGCTACAGAAAAAAATGACATCAATAGGTAGAGAAAAAAACAACACAATAACTAGAACAAAAAATATTCAGTTTTTAAAGAGGTTAGAGATGCATACAGTGATATTACGTCTATGCATTCAGAAAGTATATGTGGGCAGACTAAATACACTGGAGAACCACAGAGTTAATACATTTGCTGAAGTTTTTGCTTACTATATATTTATTTTTGTTTGAGTAATATTTGCAGATAAAAAACAGCAATGGTACCTCCATTAGTTCCCAGTTATGCTATTTATGTTTCACAGATGGAAAAAAAACATAATTATTGATCAA
The DNA here is from genome assembly GCF_019279795.1 of Protopterus annectens. NCBI lineage: Eukaryota > Metazoa > Chordata > Ceratodontiformes > Protopteridae > Protopterus > Protopterus annectens. The sequence goes on from NC_056751.1 coordinate 249,537,593, forward strand.
ATAGCATCAGATAAAACTCCAAAACTCAGTAACACAGGAGACAACTTAAAAATACTTAAATATGTTTTATTTTAGCAAAAAAAAAGTTGAGTTTCATCCAAATGGCTTTATTATATTCACAGCATCATCTAAATAAATCTAGAGTTAGAAAACTAACCTCTTATCATTCGGAATATATCAAATTAAATAGTAATATACCACAGTGAAATCCACTCACAAATATGAGTTGAAAGTTAATACAGTTTCTGTGATTCAAATCCTTATTACAAACATATTTTACAAAAGATTTATGGAAGCTGATTTACTTCTATACACAACAGCGACATGAAAAGAAGCATTTATTGTCTATTAAAATATAAATTTATCCATTCAGTATGATTTTAAAGAGTGGAAATTCAGTTTATAGGGTATAAACAAGAGAATAGTATTCATATAATGCTATAGAAACTGTATAGTTTATAATATTTGCAGAGGCACTCTAAACAATAAAGCATTATAATACAACTACAAAATCAATAAACTATAGCTGATAGGCAAGCAATGCCAGACACACTGATGAACCTCTCTTGTACACTCTGCAAATAAAAACTGGTAAGAATTGAATTTATCCTAAAAGATACTGGTGACTTTATATTAATAAACCTGGAATGATATGGATTTGCTATGAGGAGATCCTCATAACTTAACCTGATGACATTTTTAAAGAAGTAAAATTGACACTAGATAAGGGACTGACTACACATGGCATACGTGTTGGTCTTCCAAAGGCAATTCACAAATTTAATGGAGAGATACTAAAAGCAGTCAATTAAATAAAACCTGCAGACTCTTTATAAACAACAAATGTAAGCTTTAATATGTGGTTCAGCCAAAGATGGACAGACATATTATGTAGCTCAGATTTAGAATTATTTTTTGTCTGTTTTTATTGACTGATTGTTTTGTCAGAAATGGGTTACAAATAATTTAGAAACATATATATGCCCTATGTGAAATGGGGCAAGCCCTCTTACTTAATACACTTGCTCAGAAGCAGCAAAACCTCAGGGCAAGTACAATAACAGGAATAGGATGTTACTCAAAAGCATTGGAGGAATTCCATGATTGGAAATCTACAGTTCATTACTATACTTTTCCAAGCTATGTCCTGTCCTACTTGAGAAAACCAGTATCTGGCAACAGGTCACCAGATATTAGAGAAAATGCGTTCTAGTTGCACAGATCTGTTCACCTGAAATGCTGTTAAAAGGCTCTGTATTGCTTGATGAGATAAACTGTGTGGGGTAAGATAACGCTGAAGAGAAGGACAAGACTAACTGTCATTCTGGAGTTACTTTTTTCTTTTGAACCATATGTTACAGTATTAGAAAGCAAATATGGCAAATAGTTACTTCACTCTGTTAATATTTAATTCTATTATTATTCACAGTTCTGATATATATGCTACATTACATTGTTAGCTTTTATTAGTTAAAAATACAGAAAAGTATCTAATAATGCAATAATGCATGTCTTCAGAAAAGGCTTATAGAGGTTTTAAAAGACAATGGACCAGATTCCAAAAGATTTGCTCTTAGTGTAAGTGACGTATACCTGTGTAGTACACTTGAGTAAGTCACTTACACCAAGAATAAGTCTTTTGGAATCTATTCCCAGTGTACGTAAGTCTGCTTTATAGATAGGCCATACACCATACATTGTCACTTACACTAAGTGCAAGGCTTTTGTAATCTGACCCATTGTTTCCTGCAGAAAGAAAATAAAATCATTGTTGATACTGTATACATTCAGTAAATCCAGATAATCTATACTACAGCAACTCATGTCTTGCATTCTTTTTTAAATGCTGTGATTATCATGATTAGGAAATAAGTATTTGTTTTTATTTCTTTTGTAGAAATCATGCAGTTTAAAGACATGCGTGCGTAAATGGGCATGCCTTCGTTGAAGGTTGGGCATCGAGCTGGCACCTCGGCATTTCATAAAAATCTACTGCCAATCATTAGCGGACCGGAGTTCCACTGTTGCGACCCCTTACCGGGAAAAGCCAAAAGACAAACAACAACCTTTAATTTTACACTGAATGCAATACACATATGTATAACTATGTGGTCATTAAAAGGGTATGTTTCACTGCAAAAACATTATCTGTACAGCAAAACTACTCTGCTCTCTGCTAATTTAATCAAACTATATTTATACAGAGTTGCACAGTTGTCCCTTTTTTGCAAGATTTTGAAAAAATAATGCCTCTTTTATGTAATATATATGAAAAACAGTTGAAGATGGATTATCAGAGCTTTGGTTTCCCTTTGGAAGAATTGCATGAGAGTTGGCATTAAACGGTTGTTATATTTTTGACATGTTATTGTTAATTATGTTAAAGAACTCTTCTCAAAGGAACTAAGGCATTAATTTCAACAAAAAGAATTATCAAACTGAATCATTCAGTTTGTATTCTAAAAAGGAAACTGCAATAAGACTGGAGTTTAGATCTTTCTGCCTGCAGCTTCAGGCTTCAGTTATATACAAAATCATAATTAAACATCAAGGAAGGTCTTCATATAAATGTAAAGACACATCCCTCCAAAAAAGTAAAGTATTTTGCTAGAGTTAATAAGGATGACATTATAGCAAACAGTAGTAAACAGTGACTTTTATTTATACTTTAGCTGGGAAGAAATAAGTTGTTGAAACCACACTGCTTAGAACTTTGTATGGTACTAATTTTAATGTCAAACTTATACTTTATTAAAAATGAAGTTTGGCAACAAACTAAGTTGTCCCGGGACATCTTCATTGGGAGGGGGTTTAGGTTGATGTTAGGGGGAGTTAAGTGGATTGGGGAGGTAAAAGGGTTAAGTGGAGGCAGGGATGTTGGGAGGAAATGAGATAAGTATGGGGAGGGACTTGAGGTTTAGTCTGGTGTAGCTGGGTTAAGCAATCACAGTTTGGCATGAACTTGTTACAGGGCAAGTTTATGTCCAGGACAACCTTTGATTTGGTTTGGACAGTAGACCTTGGAGTAATGCTAGTATGTACGGAAGGGTAAGGTATGTGCTATAGAATCCTGTTTGACGCAGTAAGGGAACAAGGCTTTAAGTTTTGGGTGGGTTAGGTTTTATACAAGGCAGGGGTTTAGGGTATGTGAAAAGGTGTATGGCTGGTTTGTTGGCTAGATGACTGGGTTGCTGGGAGGCTGCTATGTTGTTTAGTGAAGGGTTTTATGTTCCCATAGTTAGAAAGTTTTGTTGGTTGTGAGGCTCAGTTAATTGCTTTGCATGTGAGGTGGAGTGTTTGCCGCTGGGATGGGGGAAGGGGATAGGAAATAATGAAGGGCCTGTGGATCAGTTATTGGCTTTTCTTTTGTCCCGAGGGCTGGGTGGTGTTCGCGGTGGTGCAACAAGTTTTGGGATTAGTAAAAAAAAAAAAAAAAAAAAAAAAGTTTGGTTGCTTTCTGCTCCCTGGGGATCATGCGACTGGGTTCATGCCGTTCAGTTTAGCAGCCCAGGGTATGCTCTCCTTTGTATCTCCCATATTTTGGAAGTATTGTTTCTTGTGGGGGTGTGGCTGTTTTCTCTTGTTTCTCACAGCTGGGGCTGCGAGAGGCTTTTCGAGGGTCTTTGAGTGAGGTACAGCACCTGTCGTCACCACGCATGTGCGGTGCTCCTTCCAATCTGTTACACTGATAACGATGAGGTCTATTGTACAAAATGCCATAAAAATGAACTTACATTTTAGTATCATCTTGTTCTGTGAGCTATTCAGTACATAAAAAGCAAGATTAATCAAAAAAAAAAAAAAACAACTTGCAGTTCACAACAAATCACAAGAATACAGCTATATCTCAGTGTCAAGGGCTTAACTAGTAGTGTACTTGCTTTTGATGCTGAGAGGATCAGAAAGATGTGGGTTTGATCCTTACACTAGGTGTTTTAGCTACATTCTTCCAGTACTGACACAGCAGTACAGCATAAGGAGTGTGCCACACATCTAAAGTGCTGGTGTTTAGGTGACAGATTAAAGGGTGCATGCTCTTGTTTATGCTGAGTTGTGTAGAAGATTCAAGGTTAGTGTACTTTAAGAAGTAAAGACAATATATTATATAAATTATTCTATGCTGTGGTAAAAACATGATTTTACAAGAAATAATATTGTTACATAAAATCTACTGGTTTAAAAAGAACACAAAAATAAATTAGGAAATAATATAGAAAAGAGTCCCTTATTAAAAATAAAACAACCTCCCTCCTACAGGTATTATTGATAAATCTCTGACTGCCGATAATTTACATTTTAAGCCTTGGTTTCATACAAGGCATTTATATCCTAAACAATAAATAAATTTGTAAATTAATGATCTTATCCTTCCCACCCCTTTTTATTAAAAATAATAAGAAAACAAATCAAAGAACTGGAGGATCAATCATACAATCAAAGGTTATATAACATCCAAACTTTTTACTGGAACGTTTTGGGTCTGTTCCTTCCTTACATTAAAACAGTGCCACCAAACCTCATCAAATCACAGGACCAGTGCAACTTCAAACCTTTCCTGGCTAATGACTATCATGTACTGAACAGATTTATTTTGGTATACTTTAAGTTAATGAGTCAGTGTCAACACTTTTTTAACCATGTCTGTTGTATTTCACTTGTTAGGATCCCGGCACTGTTTTGAAAATAAACCTTTTTACTAGCACTAGGAGTCTAGAATAAAATGTTCTAATTTTCTCTATTCCTTTTGTCCATTACTTTTTATATCAAGGTCAGGGTGAAAATACAGACTTTATTTTGTTTGCAAGAAATTCTTAATAAAAAACAGGTTAATGCATTCAAAGAAAGCAAGCACAGATTCTGTGTTTATTTTGTAGGTGATGTTATTAAATATCAGTGCCATCCTGGGTTTGCCACGTTGCTCAGAGGGGTGTTGTTCCTTGTAAAATTTGTAGGAGGCTGACAAATGGAGTGGTTGCTCAGAGGGTACTCTTCATTTGCAGGTATTTCACATGATCGGGGGTTTCTTAGATGGTGGCTGCATGTTTGTGAATGGTTAGAGGGCTGCGGATATTGGCTATTGGCCATACAGCCATGTGGTGCATCATACCTCTCATCTGTACAGAATTTTGCCTTATATATTTGGCCCGTTGTCATAAAATTGTGGCTTTCTGACAAATTAGTGGCAAATCATTAAAGGCTGAACTTAGAAAATACAGACACTAGGGAGAATAAAGACTGACACTAGTGCTGAAGTTAGTAAGTAATGGTATGATGTGTGGAATATAGATTAAGTAGGAGTAGGCAGTTAAGAAATGTAATTAGTTAAATGTTAAATGCAGATAGCAGACAGAAACAGAGTTCCATTCTGAATATCCATGCTACCGCAACCTGTTATATCAACCTTTTATGTTTGTAAGAGGAATATTTAAAATACTACCTGATTGTATTTTATAAGCTGCTAGTCAGCTGTTATTAGGTTTGCTGCATTGTCTATTTTGTTCCATATCATGTTGGTTAGTGGGCCTCATTTGGAGATGGAAGATTAAGAGCTAGGCAGATGGTTTTACTGTATAAGTTAGCTTGCTTATATAGGGCACTAATTGATGTGGTTTGGAATCGCAAGGTTACCCGGGTTGTGGATATTGATAGGTCCCTTCATGTGTGGAGTTTAGTTTTAACATACTTGACTGGTTGTTAAACTTATCTTGGGTATTTGATAGGGTCATTGGAAGTATATCTTCAGTTATGGCTGCTTTGTCATAGATGTGAGTGGCCTTGGTACATTCCTTCCTGGGTTGGCAGGATAGGTTGTCCTTGAAGATGTTTTGGAATGTGTGTTATGTATTTTGGATGATTTACATGTCTTTTCTTTCTTGCAGATGGGGTCTTGGAATGCTGTGTATGTAATTTGGTATAAGGTGGAGCCTTCTCTTTACATATTAGAGGGTTTACGTTTGTCCTTTTCTTTGTAGATGGTGGTGTGCCAAGTACCAGTTGTGGTGATGGACAGTGAATTCGCAGATGATGGAAGCAGTGGTGAGCGAGGAGGTTACACATGGGGAACACAAGTGGGAAGCAGTTAATGATGGAAGTAAGTGGATTTCAAAGTTGTTGAGTTTTGGTAGAGGATTTATACTGCTAGTCAGAGAAGGACAGACACTTGAGTTTGTGAGCTCAGGGTTAATTGGTTGTACAATTTGTTATATTAACTATGCGTTATGTTAGATTACTGTTGAAAGTTGTTCCTGCTTTTGGGCATTTGCATTCAGTAGTAAAAGGAAGCAACAGCCATTGGCCATAGGTGAGAGTTTGGGTTCCTGCAGTGAGCTTGAGGTTACAGGTAATGCATTTTACTTGGTACTCATTAAGGCATGTCAGTGTTGACGGGGTTCAGGTAGGTGGAGTGGAGTTGCAGCACTCTTACTATCACAGGACGTTATTAGGCTACTGGTTCAGAGATGGTTACAAGCTAGACAAGTTTGGCTCTTTTTCTGCAGGTAGCACATATCACTCTTGTCCAAGGAGATAATAAAATAAAAAAGGGGGAGGGCTGGTGCCATACTTTGGTGCAGAGTTTGGCAAACACTTGACGGGGTGGCAGGGGTCCTCATCAGTGCCTCCATGTTAAGTAATTATTGGCATGTGTGCACATAGAATTTATTGTTTTTTCTTTTCTTTGCAGATTACTGAAGTCAGAAGGCATCATGCAGTGGCTTGAAAAGGGGATTTGAAAGGTGATGTTTTGATAGGATGGATGTTCTTGCCACTGAAATGGAGCACAAGGAGGGACTGAGTAATCAGCTTAGTAAGGCATGTTACAGCTCTGTGTTTAATTAGTGGGAGCTGATTATTGCATTAGTATAGTGGGCAAATAAGGAAGAGGTAGATAGGGGGCCAAGGGAAAAACTGTCGGGGACAGTTTATGGGGGAGTGTGGGGATCCCACAGGATGAGTAGAGTCACAAAATTCATAGGAGCACAGGAACTTATTAGGCTACAGCCCTATGGCTCCTGCAAGCAGGTGAAGTTCAATCCTTGCTTTCTTGTAACCTTGGGGTGGTTGTATTCACTCATCCAGTTATTTGAACCATATGTGGGGGAAGAGCCAATGAGGTGTGGGACAGGATGCTGGAGTTTGTTCCTAATGGGTGGTATCTTTGGAGTGACAAATTTGTCCCTTGAGTAGGTAGTGTTAATGTTACATACCAGGTTAAGGTTTTACAGAATAGCTGGGGTAGTTTTAGAAACTGGGTGTGTTAGAGGGGAGTTAGAAGATTTAAAGGAAGCTTGGTTGCAGGATAAGGCAGCTGTAGGACCGATCTTAAATACCTACTAGTGATATAGGTAACATAAGGAAAGAGAGATTTCGAGGGGAAAGGCTAGGGGTTAAGAATGGTTTGGTAAAGAGTGAATTGGGGGGTTTTATGGCTGGGCATGTAGAGTACTTCAATGCTGAGCATAGGCGAGTTTTCAGTAACTAGGTCAAGAGGTGCTGATTTTCTGCCTTCTACGGTTAGGCATTAAAGTTTTGGAGTTAGACTATTCCCTACGGTAATTGAGTCATTGCACAGCCTGAAATGGGTAGTTGGAGGGCTAAGGTGATCGGCTACAGTTGACAGGATCCTGGGTGCGACACTTGATACTAGTTGTTGACTGGGTGTTGATTTGAGTTCAAGGGGTTATAGTTTGTGGTTTTGTTGTTGTTATAGTTTGTCAATCCATTCAAGTTGAACCATGATTTGGTGTGATGTGTTTATTGAAGGGGACTGGGACAAATGTTTATTAAAGTTTTCTGGACAATCTCTTTTTAATTATTGGTGTTGTACATAGAATTTATCACTGATGTATTCAAACACCAATATTCTTCAAATAACATTCTTGAATTATTTGTTACCACTAGCAGCATTCCTTGTAATTAATTTTTATATCCACATCTTTTCAAAGCTGAAATGGTTTTCTCTGGAACATTTTACAAGTCTTGTACTTTTTTATAATCTATGATGGTCACTGTCATAATTGTGAGCTGTAAGCCTGACATGAACACTTTAAAAAGCAGGACAGACAAAACTGTTCACCACATCATGATCAGAAGACAGTGATTAAAATATTCATAATACTTGTTATATAATGTGTGATTATCAGACATCCGTTTAATTATCCACATAATGCAAATAGGTCTACTAAGCCTGTTCAGTTTTCCATATCTATTCATTTGAGGATCAGGTGCAGATTTCCTTATTTAAAGCATTACTTTTGATTGAAGCTAGAATATGTATCCTAGCTACTGTTGGTATTAAAAAAACGGGCATAGTAAATGATGAAAAAGTTAGCTTTACAAAGTGCAGTTTGTTTTTACCATTGAGTTCTGAAGAGTCTAGTTACAGCAGCAGAATAACGTGTTTAAACAAGACAGCAATGTTGATAACTGATGCAGTAAAACTTAGTGATAAGCAATGTTACCTACTGGCATCCAAACCCCTGACAGCCAAAAGCAAGGCTGCATAGAAGAACTTGAGCCCCTTTCCCAGAGATCACCATGTTTTCATTTTTATTATTCTGAGACGTATGTGAACAAACTTAAGGAGAACCTTCTGAACACACTTCCTAAACATATTTGCATGAAATATGCATTCTTTATACAAGCCCACCTTAGAGCCACCTTCTAGCATAGGTACATATCTATCAGTCTGCAAACCACTACAACCTAGGCTATAGTCCGTGGACAAAATTAAACCCTGTACTTTGTATCTGTAAATTAAAAACCTAAATCATTAAGCCAAACCCTTCCCCTCACTATTCATAATGTGGATTGAAACCCTTCCCTGCTTGTCCTGTTATTCACAACATACTTTGACACATTGAGCCATTGAGAACTAAATCATATCTACAGTTGAATGGTGTTTTGCGTCTCCTATTAAATTGTAGCTGAGGTTTCATCCCTTCATGTGCCAACAGATCTCTCAATCACCTGCTGGCCATTTCCATAGTTTTTTATTGAAGTAAAGTTTTTTGATGGCTATTGTATGTGTTTCAAAAAAGATTAAACAGAAGTAAGTGATTGGTTTCAAACTCAAAATTATATATTTGGTGGTTCATTCTGAAAGTGAAAATGTTAGATACTTGCAAAGCTTTTCATAATCTGGATTTGGGTAAGTTTGCCATGTAACAATCCTCTCAACTTTTAAAAAAATAAGCAATGCATGTTTCAGTACTGATTTGAATTTTCAGATAAGTTATGAATATGACTTATGTTTCAAGAAAATTCATGGCCAAAATGTTTGGGTTAAAATGGAGATAAGTAATTATAAAATCAATATCTTAACTTTTCTTTCACATTTAAGTTCATTGTATGTTTCCTCAGTCAAGAGCCTTATGCACAACAGACATATGTGTAAGCTACTGTTACAAATAACAAACATAACAGAAACATAATTATTCACTGAATTTATATTAAATACAAAAATTGTGATAGATCCAAAATATTGACTTTACAAAAGATAAATATATTTGAAAGACCTGTCATATTCAAAATGTAATGTCCTCTGTAAATCAATACAGCTAGAAATAAGTCTCTTTCTCATAGCCATCGTTAACATATGCATTATCTTGAGAAATATATCCTGGTAGCTTTTCTTGTGGTTCTTTGCTGAATCCATTTCCAACTATTTCTGTAGGTAATTCTGCTTTGATCTCCTCCTGCAAATGTAATATAACACAGCAGATAAATAATAGCCTTCAATAACTATTCTTAAATTGCTGTATAGCATGTACTTTTGAAATTGTTGGTGTTTCAGACATTTGTTTAATATCCAGATGTGATAAACAGTGTAAGTGTGTGCGTGTGTGTGTGTTGTCAATTTTTTTTTTTTTTAACTGCAAACATTACTCTAAAACTACTACAGTGGGAAGGCTTGCTGCACAGCCAGAATGTAACCAAAGACCCTGGAAATAAAAAGGAGAGCTCTGTGTTTTGAGCACCAATGCTACAAACAAATGTAAATTAGAAAAATGATCATTAAATCCACAAAAAACCTTCCTAAATGCTTTAAATATCTGAATATATTCACTTAGCTTGTACAAAGAAATATTTTAAAAAGTGTAAAACCTATTCCTTTTATTTTAATAAAAGCCAAGAATGACAAATTAAGTAGCCAGTATGAAACTAGTTTCTAGCAGTATTGTGTTGGTTATAAAGATCATTTTTAAAGTAGACAAAAGTGTTTCCAACACATCAAGAAGAATGACATTATAAATAATTTATAAATGCAAGTGAAAATGTAGGAAATGTCTCACACACAAATTAATATTACATCTAAGCAAACTACTGCATGACCCACCAACAGAAAAGAATGAGGTAATGCAAACATGCAGAGTCCTGTTATGTATATTGAAGAGACATATACCAGAGATGCAGGATTAATCCAGAAGGTTCCAAGTGCATTCTAATTATGCTACCAACACAGACATAGATCACTCCTAATCATGACACTCGTTCTTCAGTGCACAGCCCTGACTACCTATGAATATTAATGCTCAGTACATTTAGTCTTCCATGTTTATAAATGAATTTTAAAAACGTGTTATATGTACTGGAGTGAAACAGCCTTTTGTTTTTACATAAAAAAGTATTTGCATGCACAAGGATGCATGCACTTTTTTATACAAAAACAAAAGGTTATTTCGTGCCTTTAAACATGATCTTTAAGCAGTGTTATTTTAGCAACCTCAGTGAAAGCTGATATAATGGACGTGCTATGTGTGTGTGTGTGTGTGTGTGTGTGTGTGTGTGTGTGTGTGTGTGTGTGTGTGTGTGTTGTGCGTACTGAATGTGCTCTGAAATGAGAAAGTAACCCCCAAGTTCAAAAAATGACTTACATTTCTGACATATTGAATCATTATGAGGTAGTTAAAAGGGGTTTCAGTAAGCATTATGGAGGTACCTGACTGCGTCAAAATACCTAGTGCCATCAGGTTGCCTACAGAATGAGGAAGTGACTGAGATTCCATGATGGCAAGTGTAACTTAATAACCTACTCTTGATGTAAGGCAGAAGGGGATAGTGCATTGGACTAGTATATGATGATAATGGCTGTGACTAAAGGTCCGATAATATGGGATGTGACTACTATAGACTGAATCCAACAGTAGGTAGAGTCTGGGAACAGTAAGTAATACTAGTACTATTTACATGTACAAAAAAGTAAAACATTACAGCAACATAATTAGCAAAAAATACCAAATTTAAATCAGCCTTAATACTAACAAGTGTAGAAAGAAAGGCCAATAGGTTAAATTTATTTAACAGTAGAACTATCATTACAAATAATGCAACAAAAGCAATGATCAAAAGTGAGATCAGGTGTAATAAGTAACAGGAATAACAGATTAATGAGGTTTCCACCTAACTATTAGCAACAAAGAACAACATACAGTCTAAGCCAATGGATCCATGTCCATTAACTGCAAAACAATGGCTACAGATAGTGTGAGTGAGCAGTTTCAAGATCCATAACTGCTAAGCAAAGAGCTACAGTGGAGTAACAGCAGAATGGTCAACACAAGCAGCAAATATTTAACAGGCAGTGTAACCCAATAATTTCTGGTGTAGTATTGTGCCCTGGTGAAATTTCTCCAGGTCAGTCTGAATACCATCAGTATGCTTCCCTGAAAAGGTGCCACTGGTATAGTGGCATTAACCAGGTCAACAAAGAGTAAATAAATAAAATAAACACAATAGCACTAGAAACAATAGCATTATCACCTTGGATATTGCCAGTCGTAAACAATACAACAATGCAGTATTACTTGGATTTGATAAAACTACCCTCAGGAGACGAAGAGTACTAACTTATTAATGCAACTAGCTAAAGTACAGTTGGTAAGCTAATAATAATATAAGTTAAAAAGAGACAGCTGTTCCACTGCATGTAGGGAGGCAGGTGTAAAATCAGTTGCACAACTGTTTCTGCTTCATTTGTCTGCTTTCGAGGAGCTCTACAGCTGTCAGTTTCCTCAGCAGCACTAGTACAGAAAGCAATGTCAGAAGTTTGTTCTGAGACTTTTCTCCATCAGCAAGTAATCTGGTGATTGGCTATGTGCCCTGCAATAGTGCATTTCTATACTCCAATAAGTAAGTAACAACTTAGCTGTAAGACGTACCATATTTCTTAAAGTAATTTTTACTGGTTATATCCTTCTCTCAAAATGTCCATTTAACAGATGATTCTTTGAACTTGTTATGTAGTCAAACACCCAGGCTCTAGACATGTTTCTGAACTCCTGGCAAATGAACTATGGACCCTTACATAACATGACTTGTTCTGGAATACTGTTGCTTGCAGGATTTAAATATTGTTATATGCAGGATTTAAAGGATAATCTCTAGCAGTAGATTTTAATTTCTGTACTGTCTCAGCTGTGACTGATATCTAAACCATATCACTTGAAATTCTTATTCTAGCAAACTTTCTTTGCATTCTGCAAGATTACCTCCATTTAAAGGATCTGCAGTACACATCAATTTCCTCATGTATATTGTATGCCCAAGTCACATCCTCTGCATTCTAGCTAGTCTGTTATGTAAGGATTGCTTAAGAATCTCTCCAAAGGCTTATGGTCAGATTTTACTTTGATGTCTTCCCCATAAACATAGTCATGATTTATTTTTTTGAAATAAAGGTATTAAAACAAGGATTTCTTATTTTATCTGCACATATCAGGTTTATGCATCTGTCGGTGCTCTTTGTAAATAGGCAGTAAGTCTGCCACTTACATTAACAGTGTTCCTAACTGTCGAGTACTTTCTGATGTGCATTTTTTTTTTTGGCCAGCTACTGCTGACTTCAGAACCTTGGCTAACCTCATAACTCCTTCTCTCCACATGGCTACTATATGTTTGTGGAGTATGCAAACTATTAACTGGCTGGATCTTGCTCCCTTCCCAGAGGGGAGACCATCACTATGAATGTTTCCATGAGTGAGCAAGAGGAGGAGAATCAGTGGCCATCATACTGCAGCCAGCTGGGACTTCCCATAAAGACCTTCCTCTCAGTGATGTACCAGGTTTATATAATTTAGGTGGTCATGCAATAGCCCTGTGAAAGAAATACCTACACCTACATGGTTGTGTGTCTCTCTCTCTCTCTCTTTTGCCTGCCTACCTACTACAGCATTAGCTTTCATCACAGCCTCAGTATAACCACCAGGGTTCATGAACAGCCATGCCATCAACACATCTACACCCTTTACCCAGAAGATTTAGTCAGACAATGCCTTATCATTCCTCTTCCATGCACCAACTCCAGTGCTTTCCCAAGCCTCTAATCTAATTTCAGTCGCCTGGGTCATAGCCAGGTGTTTATCCATATATATCAGTGGAGCTGGGGTGGCTTATATCCACTCTCGGTGCAGTCAGTAATGCTGCATCACAGTACTTTAATGATGGTGAAACAGTCACTAGCAATTCAAAGCTTTGATCTTACCTCTCTGACCACCTCCATACTGCAAAATGCTCTAACAACCTTCTTAGAGGTATGGTTATCCCTGAAAAGAAAGCGTAATCTATGCTTCATGGCCAATGCCATTTTTCTTTGAAAATGTTTATAATAAGGTGGTCCACTAACTTACTATAAGGTGGTCCACTAACTTACTATCAGCTTGTCTTTGGGATTCCAGGAAGAGAAACATGGCAGTGTTACCCACAGTAGTTTTTATTGGTCTTGCTGCCACACATGGCTAAGTAGAAATACAAAGTAGCATGAAAGTATAGCTGATGGTTATCTTTTGTGTTGTAAGCATGCCTTTAGGAGGACGATTTGGCCTGACACATTGCTTTTCTTTCTCAGCTTTGAAGTGTTTGTCAGAAGCTGGCAAATGGTATGATACTGCAAAGAAAGAGTTCCCAAGGCAGGGATGCCTTTTCAGAAACATGCAACATATCAGCAGTGGACTTGTTTTGAGGTGCTCTATGCCCTGTGGGTATATTCAGTAGTTAGATCTCATTCTTCAAAGCTTGTAAGAAGTTTTACCATAATGAGACTCAGACAATGAATGGATGATTGATATATTGCCTCATAGTTTAAGGGTGGATATGTGCATGGATAACAAAGCTTGAGATGCAATGTCTATATCATGTCATGTCTGAGGACTAGATCCAAAACTGGGAAGGGCATTCAACATTAATGACAAAATGGGAAATACTGGCACAATGTGATAAGTAAAATACAGCATTGTAAATTTCAATAAACATACTTTCTTATCCATGAGAAAGTTTTCCCTAAATCTTAGACTGCTATATCAGTTGATCAGAATGCATAGGTTCAGTTCATCAAGAGTATAACAACTTCACTTGATGAAGGAGGCACAGAAATGAGTGTTCAAATCTGAAAGTTTTACACTTGTTTCAATGTATCATTTTTGTATGTTTAGTTAACATTTTCAGGTCAGTTAAAATACATATATAACATTTATTAATTTCAGTTAATAATATGAACTGTTATTAATGTAATATATTCTGATAAGCAAAGTTCAGTCTCAAAAAGTTAATTAAAAAGTAGTATACCACCCCTATAATGTGTCATAGTGGGATTAAAGCCCTGATTATTACCCAGATGACCAGAATAGTGACTCAAGTGCTTGAAGAGCTGGGTAGGACTGAGTGGCTGACCCAGATTTGACCAAGCCTTGGGGGGGGGGGGTACAGTACCTGCTAGCTGTTTACCACTGCCATGAAGAGGCATGCAAGAGTAAAGAAATGCAACTAACCCTGGAAAATGTGAGCTTGGTGCCACCAAGCTGATAAAGGTAGCCTTCACTGACACCATGGGAATGAGAACACCAGCAGACAAGGGGAGGGCACTGTAAAATTTCACAAGGGTATATGTGGCCACAACAACCACAATGGGTAGGGACAGTGCCTAATTACAAATGTTCTCTTAGGCTGCATCAGTAAATTCAGGCAAGGGCCCAAACACCTCCTTGGCTATCCAGACAATAGTCCTTGTAACTGAGTTTATGCCTCTACTGGACAATCCCCAGTGTGTGGAGACCAATGTCAAAGTTAATGGCCATCAGGCATGGAGGGAAAAGGACATGGAAGAATGTAGTGTACATATTTATGCTTAATACTCTAGCTAGTTCCCAAAAATAAATAACACAGTTCTGATTCATTTTTGAAATAATGTGGTATGTTCAAAGAAAACGGATGTTTCTCCCTTCATGAAACAACAATGAACCACCATTTTTCTGGAAAAGGTAAAGAAAAGTTATTTCAGATAATACTTACCTCAGACATTACTTCATCATGCTGTACTCCACACCAGCACATCTTCTTGTACTTGTCTGACCAGAAGCAAAGCAGATTGCAAACTGGTTGAATTAAAACTGGCTTTATGTCTTTTCCATGAATGCGTCCTGAAATATATATCAACAAGCTTATTAGTATGAGCACTGTATCTCAATTTGGCATGTGTATTATATTATTGCTACTGCATAACTTTAACTGGCATACAATCAAACCATTAAGAACTGATCAACGTCATGTATAATAAACATGCTTTAAGAAAAAAAGAACATAGTGAAATGTACAAAGTATGACTGTGTGTGTGTATGCTATCATGTATGTCCTCACATATATGCATGTGTCTACATCAGTGTGCTTGTGGCTATATGTTTGCCTGGATATGTTTTTTAACCATGTTTTTGAATGAAAAAAAAAACAGTTCACTTACTCGGGATTTTAGAAAACTGAACAAACATGGAAGGATTTTGCTCTGTTTTATGAATATGTAAAGAATGGGTACTCAGCTGTACACTGCCTTATATAAGATGCCAGTGTCTTACAATATTTAAGGTACATGACTTACAAGATAGCTGTACACTGATCAAGAGCTTAATTTCAACTCTCCCAGTGTGAAAACAGAAACTGAGAAATAAGGACCAGTGAAATTATCTTGGACAAAATTCTGTTACTGGCTAGAAGTATACTGCCTGGGTGCCAGAAAAGAAGAAAGTTGGAGAATCTGAAAGAAACTCAACCATAATAGATGAACAAAAAACATTGTCTGGGAAGAATCCTGCAGCTGTTTAGCAAAAAGTTGTTCAAGCTTCAACCTTAGTACAAGAAATGGCTTCCTGTAATTTAGAGAAGAAAATAAATCAAATGTACATAGAGGTGATTAAAATAAATGAAACACTGAAGGTATATCAACCCAAATAACTAAAGGCTGGAAAAAACAGCAGATTATTTAACTAGCTATTGAGATGAACTGATAAAACTGCAAAAATCAGAGGGTGAAATGAAGAAAAGGCTGGTTGAATATTAAGCTTCTCAAGAAGAGCTGTTTCAAAAAATGGTAGTTAGAAGTACCCAGAAAAAACTGAGAATTTCTGCTGTACCAAAGAAATGGAAGGGAACAGACTGCATTAAATTTTATAAAAGCAGAAATAAGCAACTGGACTGGTATTCCATGGCAAGGTGTGTTAATTAAAAGGGAACTCCAAGTATATGTTCCAAATATGGCCTTGAGAAAGCAGGCAAGACCTATAATGTTAAAGATGCAGTCATACCAGCAGAATGAGTTGATCCATCCAAAACTGTCACAGATGGGAAAATATTACAAACTGGACACAGCAGAGTGCTTATGGAAATTATTCACTATACACCAGGCAAAATAGGAGCAAATTTAGCTCAGCGATCATGGAACATTGAAAGGCATGTTTGATATTCAAACAGTTGAATCCAGCATTCTTTATAATGTTGGTGCTGGAAGATCAAAGACATTTTTGGATGCAGAGCATAAGGAGGCAAAACAAAGTTTATCCAACAAAATGTGAAACGCTAAAAAGGGAGTCTGCTTCTCATTCTTCTAACAATAAAGCTCATAGAGAGACTTTGCCAGTGAAACCGCTTCCATTGTTCCAAAGAAAAATGCTTGAGAGAGACAAAAAGCACAGGGGTTGACTAGAAGAACTGGGACTTGAACCAGAGTCGATGTTTGGAGAGAGAGAGATGAACAGAAAACACAGCAATGCTGAAATTAGTGAAGAAATGAGAGATTATAAAGCATCAATCACATTTGTGAAATATGGCTTTGCAAGAAAATGTGTCTGAGAAAGACTGGACTTTTGTTAACTTTGTTAAACTTGTGGGTGGACTATAAACCATGTACCCCATTTTATGCCATGAATGCTTAGCAGGACACCAAAGGGAAAAAGAAGTAACTGCAAGTAACAAATGTTATGATTAGTATTTGTATAAAACAGTTCATGATTTAAACTGCATATTATATTGTAAAACAGTTTTGTATAGTGTGCAATCAGAGGTATTTTAAATGTGGCGGATTCTTTTCAGTGTCTGTATATATAAAACAAACTAGTATTTTTTAAGTTGGAAGAGGAATCGGCTTTGCAATATAATATGAGAAGAAATGCCGGGCAGAAGTGAGTTTAAGTTAATATGCTGTGATCTTGGCCTGCTGGGGTGAGGAATGGGGTGTAAAAATATGCTGATTATATTATATGTAGAATTAATAGGGTGGATGTTTAGATTCATAACCCTGGCTTAAGGTATAAACGAGTGTTTTTGTAAGTAAATATGGTTGAAAATCAGACAAATGATGAAAGCCACAAAAAATGCTAAGCTTCTTGCATTTGCAAAAATATTTTTTTAGCCAAAGAATGTCTGTACATTTTCTTCTAAGTGAAATTTACAAAGATTTATTCATGCATTTGCAAAGTAGTTAGCTGTTTTTTATCACTGCTGACAACTTTTTTTATTAAGATAAGCTGTCTGCAGGTGCAAGCAATTAATCTTTGCTAAGGAAAATGTAGAATTAAATGGTACAATAGCAAACAGTTCAGTGAAAAATAAAGTTTGAAATTGTTGGAAGGGAATCTGAAATCATAGACTCCCCAGTAGCCTTAATATTTTAATACATTTAATAGAACTTAGAATTTAGTTGTATATAAAGGTAGCCAGTGTACTTTCTTAGGGCTAAAAGCTAATGTTTTCTGAAAGCATTCAAGCTGTCTTTCACATCCAAAATAGGAATATCAATAAGAAAAGAACAGACAGCAATACATGCAGGTGGGAACACAGGCTGTAACATGCACTTTAGCATGGGTAACCATAATTTTAGATTAGGTAATGCCTGCAGATATAGCTGTCACTTTGAGGAAATTGCTCCTAACTGGAGGGTTAAACTTCATCTGTTGAAAATGTACATATTTGTGTGTGGTTCTTCTACGTTAATAGAGGATGGAGGTGTTTTTAAAATGCATTTAATTTCTTTTTTGTTTGAGGGTTTTTGTTGAAACAAAAAGACTTGAAAATATGACATGTTCAAATGGAAATGAGAAGAAACAGCTGTATAAAAGATCAGACAGTCAAACATTATTGTGTGCATGTAAGGCAAACATTGAAAATATAGATTTAAAAAACATGATGTACAGTAGGTGGGAACAATAGCTTTTTAAAATAATGACTACTCCATCCATATTATCTTGGAATGTAAATGGTCTTACAGGTATGGACTAAAAGGAAAGACTATTGAATTATATATTAAACATGCAGACTTGCAAATAGCAATAATGCAGGAGGCACACTTGGAAAGAAATGAACATGTGAAACTGACAAAGTATTTCAGAATGGATATTCAGCAGAATATCAGGGACAAAGAAAAATGGGAGTAATAATGCTGATTGCTAAAGAGGCTCCAATAGTGATAGAAGATGAAAAGGACAATAACGATAAATTTCTGGCAGAAAGGGGCAATTGGGAGAGAGAAAGATTACAATGGCATGTATTTACATTTCACCAAAATCTGCTTTTATGGAGCTTAAAAAATTCTTGGGTGAAATGGTCATCTTTCAGCAGTAAATATTACTTATAGGTGGGGAATGGAACTTGATTTGCACTAGTGAGGATGTGTCATGGGGATCTAGAATGGAAAATATAACAAAAGAGTCAAGATTTCTGAAGGAATTTATGAAAATATTTTGTATGGAAGATGTGAATTCAGTATTAGAAACTCTGACAGAATTTTCATATTGTTCTCCAATGTACAATAACTGGGCTAGGCAGGATAAAAATTATATTTCACAGGAACATGCACATTTTGTTGAAAGAGTCGATGTGTATCCAATAACTATTTCAGATCATGCACCAATTAAAACAAAGATAAAAATAAAGTGTAGTGAAGTAAAAATTAGACACTGGCACTTTCCTATATACCTGTTAAAAAGAGAGGAACTTAACAAATTGGTAGTGGAAATTATTTGAGAGTTATTAGGGAAGATAAAAATTTCCTCAAAAGTGATAACTAGTGAGTGGTATAAAATGGAAATGGAGTTTAAAATAGGCTAGAAATAGATAAATATCTGTGGTTAAGAAGTAATAGGAATTATTTAGAGGGCCTGAAGTATAGCAGTTTAAGGGGAATCTTACAGAACAAGAAAAGGGGCAACTACAGAGTGCTAAAGAGAAAATAAAGAAGTAATTG
This sequence comes from Protopterus annectens, assembly GCF_019279795.1. Classification (NCBI taxonomy): domain Eukaryota; kingdom Metazoa; phylum Chordata; order Ceratodontiformes; family Protopteridae; genus Protopterus; species Protopterus annectens. Next base: position 249,557,091 of record NC_056751.1, read on the forward strand.
GATAATATGCATGAGTTTAGAAAGATTGCTGTTAAGCAACTATTTTTTTAACATCTCTGGAGCACAAAAACTTTTAGTAGAATGACTTACACAACAGATTATAAAAAAAGGTTGCCACCAAACCTAGAGAACATATGACAAGAAAAATAACCAGAAATCAAACACATGTATTAGGGATAATTCAGAAATGTTATGAACATTTCTATAAAGATGTGGAAACCAAGAAAGAGCACAAATAGAAACATTTATAGAAGTCATAATTATGTCAAGGCTAGAGGAAGATGAGGCTCAGTACCTAATAGTAAATATAGGAGGAGATGAGTTAAAATGGTAATGTGTAATTGATCTGCAGGGAAGTCTCTAAGAACAGATGGTAATCCTGGGGAAATATGGAAGTTAGGAGGGAAGAAAGTGATAAAGATCTGGAAGATTTTCTTTAAAACATCTTGGAAGAATGGCAAAGGTGTTACAAAACTTGCTAAAAATGGATCAATGTGGTTTTGTGGAGGGGAGTCAAACATTTGACAACATTAATAGAACAATAATGATCCAGAGGGAAGTAGAGTATTAGAAAACACCACTGTTTTTGTTGGGTCTTGACATAGAGAAAGCATTTGATAGAATCAGTGGGGATTTTATGAGTTGGCCAATGGGAAACATTTGCATTACTTGATACATAAATAAGACTAATTAGAAGGATATATGAAGGACTGGAGGCAAGAATTAATTCAGTGGGACAGTTCATCTCTGACAAGTTGTGTCTGAACAGCGGAACCAGGCAGGGGTGTACTTGTTCCCCTTTGTTATTTCTTTTATATTTAGAGACATTGTAAAAAAAAAAATAAAGAAAACAGAAATTCAAGGCTGTAACTCATATGGTAATCAAGAAAAGTTGATTTTATTTTCAGATCATACTATTTTGTACTGGATAAATCCAGAAAATGACATTTCAGTATTGTGAAACATTTTGGGGCTGTTTCAAATCTTTTCGGGATATAAAATTAATGAAGGTAAAACAGAGACTAGAGCTGTAAATTATGTACCCACACATGAATTGGTTCAGCAATATCCATGTTTATGGAGACATGACAAGATGTACTTAGGGGTATGGGTTAAAAAGGCTTCTGTTTTGCCAGCAAAGGATATGTGGGAAGAGACTAAACAAAAGATAATACAATAACTGAAAAAATAGAACCTCTTGTTTATGAGTATGGATAGTAAGATACACATGGTGAAAATGTTTTTAGCCCTATAGTTTTATATACGGATGAGGCACATTTTTATCAACCAGAGAAAAGTTGTGGACAATAATTAATAAAGAGTTGAAGAAGATTATCTCAGAGAGAATATAGCAAGATTAAGTAGGATAAGTTGATCCTTCAAACTGACCAAGATGGTTTCAGATTACCTGATTTGAATTGAGATTTTAAAGGTACATAGTTAAGGCTTGTATACATAACAAAACAGAAGGTTATAATTCAAAGTGGGGAAAGGGATAATAATGAAGTGGGGGGTCAATAAGTAAGGAGAAGGAAGGATTTTAGATACACATCCTTTAAGGAGAATAATAACTATCATACAGAATATTAAGGCTGGTATACAGAGCACAAGCAGTAGGTTATGCAAAGTGGAAAGGGATGATGATGATGATGATGAAGTAGGGATGAAGTTCAAGAAATAAGTAAAAAGTGAACTTTTGGTTGCATGTCCTTAAAGAGAATCATAACAACTATACAAAATATTATATTCATGAAGCTGCCAAAAGTATTCAAAGAACTAAACCTACACAGGAATGGAGAAAGGAGATTTTGCCGACAGGGATGACTGCAAGAAGGAGTAAAGAAACTTAGGCAAGAGAGGGATGGAATTTACAGGAGAAAACTTAGAAAAGAAGCAAAGGTATTAGAAGCAAATAACGAGAGAGAGAGAAAGGTAACGGAGTGGGATGAGGCCAAGAAGAAGTTTGGACTGAAGGTTAGACACTGCCTTCTCTACAGGGATAGATATCACAGTATAGGGAAAGGGATATGGAGTCCTGAGTGAAAGGCCTGTTCTGGTAGAGTTTGCAGTTGAATCTAGAACAGAAGCCACTGTTAAAGTGATAATTAGTAAGCAATATAAAATAGTGTATAATAACTATATGAATTGATTAGAGAAGATTAGAAAAGATTGGGAAGAGAGGCTGGAAAAGCAATTTACAAGAGAGCAATGGGAAGACATATAAATGACTCCCAATATGCAGAAATGTCCGGAAGATTTAGGATTTTTGCTTAAATGTGTTTGCATAGGTATTTATATACCCAAAGCAGATTTGAACAAAAATTTCCTTCAGTAGATTGCAAATGTTGGAGGTGTCAAAGGGAAGAGAGAAGTAAATGGAAACATATTTTTTGGGGGGTAACGCATTGACAGATTTTAAAAATTCCCTACAGAATACTCTGTCAGAAATATTGGGAGAACAAATGCTGTAACTAAGGTAATTGTTCTTTTGAGCTGGGACACAGAATCTGAATTACCTAGACATAGTAAGGCCCTACTAAGTTTAATTCTGTTGGCTGTCAAAAAAGCAGTTACTAGAAAATGGAAATCAAAGACGGAATCAAGTGCATTTGAACAAATGAATATTGCAAGAAGAGATTAAAGAAAGGAAAGAGGGATCGTTAGAAAAGGGAGGAGCAAATTACATAAAATAAATGTAATTTCCGCAAACACTACATGCAGAATAATGCATTGAGTGATGCTGGGTATAGTGGGAGAAGGATGCTAAGGATGGAGCTGCCAGGTAAGAGGAATAGAGATAGACCTAAGGCTTATGGATGTGGTGAGAGAGGATGCAGGGGAAATGGAAACAGATGATCTGCTGTGGTGACCCCTAATGGAAGCAGCTGAAAGAAGTAGTAGAATATATGCAGAATAATGTCTTATAGGAGGAATGAAGTTTAAGTGAAGGCAGGAAATGAGCAATTTATGTAATGTTGGACTGATAGTTTAAAAAAAGAAAATGTGATATAATGTATGTAAATGTAAAAAACTTAATATGGCTTCTTTTCTTTTCTGTTAATGTAAGTGTGCAAATGTCTTATGTAATAATTTAATAAAGGTGTTTAAAAAAATTGTTGTGCATGTCCAATACTGGGCATGAATTTCTAGTGGCAGACATAATGCAAGTAGTGATATGTAACACATTTACGTTTCAGACCTCGCAATACAAATCATCTCTAGATGTGAGGCAAGATTCATTAGAAGCACCAATACCAAAAGCTCTAAGGTCTGTATTGACGGCTATATTTCTTGACTGATGGTTATGCTATTAGTCTCACAGTAGGTGCATTTGAATCTACTGTAAGGCAGCCATTTGTGAGGTGAATATGAAACTAAGGTGAACTTGTAGGCAAGTCAGGGTTACACAATGGATATCTCTTCATGGTTGATGGGACAAAATTAGCTATGATGAGAATACATATGAAGAAGCCTATTTTGGGCTATTTTCATTCATTTATTTATTTTAGGAGTTTATGTGATGGTTCCCACATCATTAAATATAAAACATCCTTGCAATGCTATAGAGTCCATGTAACATCTATGGTATAGGATCATTATAAAAAAAATGTCAGCACAATTGAATTGCACTTTGTTGTAGGTAAATGTTAAAATAGTTACATATTTATATACTTGCTGAAAGATGTTCATTGCAGCTGAAAAAAATGATATAAGGCTTTGTATCATAATTCTGATCCATTAGAAAAAGAAAGTGTTGATGCTGGGTTCTAACTGTACCTCATCCTGACTTCTCCCTCCTTTGAAAACAATTACACTGTACCCTTTCTATTACAAATTTCTGTCTCTATGCCCTTATTACAAAATTCTTTCTCTGTTAAGTTAATTTTAATACAGTGTCAGTGGTGCAACAGGTAGGAAACTCATCTTTGGTGCAGAAGGCTGTGCGTTCTATTCCCACACCAGGTAGATTGATTGTTGACACTGCGATACAGCATGGGCGTATGCTGTCCTTTGGATGATATATTAAACCAAAGCTCCATTTGCCTGAGTTTGTGGTAGCTTAGGTAGATATCAAAAAGAGTGGGAGAAATTCCCCAATGCTCTAGCCCAATTTCCTGTAGCAGTATAAATACCACCATGGATCTCCCCTGAAAAGAGGCTACTAGCCTAGTGGGACTAACCTGGTCAACAAAAGAGAAAGTAAGCAAAAAAACAAATTATGGAAGTGTAAAAAGTCAGAATTATTCAGTTTTCAGAATAAAAACAAAATAGATAAATATACTGAAGCATCTACATCAGACGGTGCTGAATAGTAATTCTAATTACACATTTATTAATGCATTGTTATCTACCAGGAGTTCCTCATAGTGAGCAAAATGCTAAAAAATGAATAAGTGTAACTAACAAAAAAATTTTAATTTGTTTGCAAATTACTGAACCAAGTTATAGAATATCAGTACTCATTTCTGTTTGTACCATAATGAAGTACTAAACTGACACTTCACATACGTTTGTCTGAGTATAAATACATATACTGTTGTACTGACAATTTCATTATTATAAATAATGCTGAACCAGTTCTGATTGATGCACCACCCTTGGATAAATAACCTAAAAACGTATTTCAAAAGGCAGTAAATTTATGCCACATTGAACATTCTGCTATAAATTGCAACTAACCTCAAATAAATTCTATATGTATTTTAGGAAATGGTCCAGAAAATGTCAGTGGGCAGTATTCTATACTTAATAAATAAGTTGGAATCTGGAACACCTCATACCTAAATATCTGTAGGAGAAGCAGTTATGGTAAAATTCCTAAAAAAGGACTAATGCGGCATCTTGGAGGTAATACGCATTAGGTTTTATATTATCATATCTTCATGGACAGGATGCTTTGTCAAAGGGATCTGATAAACAGCAATGTCTACATTACTACTGCAGTGAACTAGACGTTCCTAAATGATAGCATAGCATATCATATCACTGGATGACATTAAGATGTACAAAGCCATGCAGCAGAGGAGGTTATTTAGGAAATTAAACTGTCTAGGAAAGGGGGAGAGGAAGGATAAGGATAAGGAGGGTAGGGATGGTGTCCGTCAGGAGCAGCAGATTGTCTACTACTAAAAGGAGTACTTTGAACATGTTATATTTATCTGTTAGTTTGGAGATCTGTGACATATTGTAGATTGCCATCATGAGTCAGAACCTCTTTCTCATATTTGTTATAGATCTTGCACCACACTTTGTGAAAAAGATGAGCTGAATTAGGGACAATGCAAAGTAGGAATAGTGGGCAACAAAACCAGATTGGTCCATTGCTAACACTGGAAGAGACTAGTATTCCATCTCAGGAAGAATCTTTTATTTTTTTTTTTATAAGTACACATATGACACATAATAGCCTGAACTATGTGAAGAGAGACATAACGGAACTCTAAAAATATGTGTCCAAGGCAGGTATGGACCTTGACTTGAGCAACATTTTAACATCACCATGAATGTATTTATTTATTTATTTATTGACTGATTGCCATTTGTTAACTGGGTTAGTCCAACTGGCCTCTGGGCCCATTTTCAGTGGAGACCCGATGAGAAAAGCTCCTTTATTAAACAGTTTTAGAAAAATCATGATTCAAAAGGATGTCTTGGTACATACATATATGAGATAATAATAGACAAGAATTCTAAAACAGATGATACATAGCAGGAATAAGAACATAGTAAAATACAAGCATCAGGCTATATATATATATATATATATATATATATATATACACACACACACATTATTATTTACATAGTAAATACAAAGTCGCTAGAGAATATTATTCTATTCATTGTTTAAAGCATTTTGCACTTGCTGTCTTACATGGAACTGTGGGAGTGAGATGAGAGAGAAATACATTTTTTTACTTTTGGTGGGTGAGATTGAGCTTGTGTTGGATCTTGGCAGGGGCAAGACTTGGAGTTAAGTAGATAATGCTTTAGTTCATTTTTAAAGTGTAGGGAGTGGGTGATGGAATGTATGTGCAAGGGGAGTTTGTTCCAAGCAAGGGCAACAGAGTGTTTGTATAGTAGTTTGCCCACAGTTTTCTTGGGATGGTAGATTTCAAGTAGCTGCTGGTTAGAATCACAGTGAAATATTAACAAAAGCTTATTGCCTTTAATAATTGGCTTAGCTTCTGGTGTCATTTAAAGTGGGTCCAATATACATATATGTATATAAATAAATATATATATATATATATATATATATATATATATATATATCAGCATGGGAGGAGATGGTAGAAGGTATTTAATGTTTTTTGTTAGGAATGGCCTGCACCTATCACCCAAGGCATTTGTATATTTGCTAAAACCTTGCCAACCCTCGTAGTGCCTTTTTTATGCAACATTGATCCTCAAAAGCTTCCAACATAACAGAACATAATCTGGATAACAAACGGGTATTGCTGCTCAATGCTAGGAGCCTTAACAGAAAAACTCAGTTTCCTACAAGCACTCCTTACCATGGAAAACACTGATATATGCATCATCATTATAGAGACCTGGTTCAAGACCATTGGAATCACCCCATCAGTTCGAGATTTCAGTACCTATCACACATTCAAGCCCACCACAAATGGATGAAGGCATTAAAGGTGGTGATGTCTCCATGTCTGCAACTAGTCTGGAGGTGAAGAGTATTTTTCACATATATGGAGGCACAAAAAAAAAAAAAAGGCACTTCACTTCCAGACTAGTTATACAAGATAATGATCTGGAACTCCTGCATGTCCAACTTTCCATTAACAATACCCCTTATCAAATCATGGCTAATTATAGGG